>NC_142211.1:1184600-1417899 GCF_049639895.1 Pseudopodoces humilis | reverse complement strand
GTAATGTGGTTTTGCCCTGTATAGTTTTACAAAGCACCTTGTAGTAGTGTGCTATTTGCAAAGCACCATTCAAAATATTCCAGTTGTACTGGTATAACAATTTTTGAGGGGTCTCTAGCATTTAACTACAAACACCTTAGAGGGCATCTGATAAATAACTGTGCAAATAGTCAAAAAAATAGTAGGTGCTGTCTTTTTAGGTCAGTGGGGCAAAAAGATCAATTCTAAAATGTTGTAGTGGGTCAGACCACTGTGTGTCCCATTTGTTGTAATCCTCTCCTCGGGGGGACCCCTCTGTCCACCCCCCGTGGTTGAAAGCCCTGCTCGTCACAGGATACAGGCGGCGGAAGGGGTCCTGGAATGGATACAACATGGACTCAAAGTATCTAGACACAGGAGGCCCAAACTTGCTTGGAATAATCCCGGGTTTATTGTATGTCATCCATCCGGGGCAAGAAAGAGACCAAAAAGCCTTGGGTCTTATCTCTTATACTAGGGGGTGGGGGTGATCAGGGGATACAGGGAGGTCACAGCCAATGGGAAGGAGGAAGGGAAAAAGGGTTCTCAGGTAGGAACTAACATTACACAAACCAGAGGTGAGTTTTACCCTTGGGAGATACCAAGATTTTTAGATGCACTACAACACCTCACCCTTTTCTGTTATACAAAAATGAGAAAGAAAGAAAACTCTAGCTCATTTTGTCTTTTACCATGAGCTTGCCCACCACTCACAATTGGTGGGCCAATTAGGTTCGTTTCTGTCAGCTAGTTCCATGTGGTTAGCTTCTGAGGTAGTAAAAATTACACTACTAAGGGCCTTTAAAATTAAACAACAGACAATTCCAGATGCTAACACAATCAAAAACAAAACAACAAAAAACAACAAGATTGTTTTGATTATTGAAGTCCACCATCTTGTGAGTCCCCAGCCTTTGAACAGCACCCAGATGTTCTGTTGTGGCTGAGGGACGATCCAGGTCTCTGTCAGGCTGCTTAGTGAGAGCAGGATGACAACAAGGTTAAGGCTCATCATGGATTTGAGTGAGAGGTAGGTTATTTCTAAAAAAAAGGAAACAGACATTTTTTTAAAACATGCTTACAGCCAAAGTATGCAGGTCAGAGACTAGAAAGGTTTCTTCTTGCTCTCTCCGGCAGTGTCTTCTCTTGGAAGCAACAGCCACTTGCTTCTCTTCTCGCTGGGGCTGGATTCTTTGGAACAAAAGGTTTTACCCCCTTCTGAGGAATCCATCGGGGGCCTGCAGGGGTGGAGACACAGCACGTGACAAGTTCATAGGGGCCCTTGGTTTGCCAATCTTAAAAACGAGATTCACTTAATAAATTATAAAAAGAATTTAATATAAATAAAAGACAATTAGGAGACATAAGAAATAAAGCAAAGGGGTTAAAACGGCGGGCGGTGCCCTGGCGCCTTGCCAGGAACACACCTGGTATCCCAGGGAATCCCCTTTTTATCCCCTCCTTGCTGTGAGGGGTTAATGCATATTCAAGCATGTCCCCTCCCTGGTTCCGCCTTCTTGGATCATGCTCTTCACAGTTTTATTTTCTGCTGGTCAGCATATATTTTTTGCTGGTCATCATTATTCTTGCTGGTCAGCATTTTTCTGGGAGTCTGGTTTCCTTTCTTTTTGCAAATGGTCAGGGCAGATAACAGTCCGGGGCCGGTCATCCTTCTCCTGAGTACAGCTGGGTTTTTCATATCTTCCGCTGATAACAGTTTGGCCTCTATTGTTTCTCTTGATAAGAAGCTTGGGGCCCCCAGTGTCCTTGCCCTCTGGGGTTTCCTTGCCTTGTACCTAGGAAATTCTTTTAAGCTTAAGACTTGTTAGCAAGAAAAAAAGTACATACATAGCTAAAAAGTATTTAACATATAATATTCATCTGCGAAAGCCAATATCACAATACAAATTTATAACAAACCCCTCCTCTTCTTTTTTTTATAAATCATTTGGCTTGAGCAATAATTCTTGTTTTCTAGCTTCTAGCACTCGTTCATTTATTCACAAATCAATTTAGCTTCTTCCAACAGATCTTTCACATTATTTTGTTTTCTTAATACCATGATTTTTTTTTTTTTGTTTTTGTTTTTGCCATTCTAGATGTAGCTAATTTCAGGTCTATAGGCATTTGCTATGCTTTGAACTATATTGGTGATCAGCCAAATTAAACAGGGGATTAAACAAAGAAGAACTAATAAACCAGCTGTAGCACTGCTACAAGGGGAAGAAGCTTAGCTTCTTCTACTACTCTATCCCCAATACATTATCCCACCAATTAGTGGTCATTACTGATTTTCATTTTTGGACCGGCACATGGGCCATTTTTCTGATATCCTTGGCGATATCTAGAATGGCATTTTTATTGTCATTGAAAACAACAATCTTATGTATTACATTTTTTCACAGAACACCCCTTCTTTTAGCTAATAAATGGTCTAAAGCCAGCTTACTCTGATATATTGCAGCTCTGGCTTTTCATCTCTGACTGGCTATTAGTTCCATAGCCCCAGCTGTTTTATTGGTTTATGATTTCTACAGCAGCTTGGAGTTTCATAATGCAAAAATTGGGGTTTGATATCCCCAATTTCCATCTTGTGCCCAAGAATGTTTCCAATATGCGTTCAGGGGCCATTTCTCATCTCCCCCATTTTTGAGGTGCTCAAAACCATTCTCTTTTATTATTTCTTTTTAGGACCTCTAAAACTAACACCCCTAACTGATTTCTGTCTCGTCAGAGTACAACTCCCCTTCCATTGCGAAGGGAAGCTTTTGGGTATGTCCCTTTTCTCACATATCTCAAAATAAGACATCTGGTGCTTTCTAATAGTCATTTTTCTGTTGATTTATATTTCTCCAAAATTTGGCTATTTCTGGGATTCCAGAGTAAGGATTTTTCTCTGTATTATTACACTGGGAGAATCTGGTTCTATTACCATGTCTCTTACCAAATCTTGGTTTTTTTTTTCTCGGCAACAACTGTGAAGCAAATCCATCTTTTTCTCTTTTTGGGCAGTTGTTTTCTAATCTGTTACTACTTGTTCCTAGATTTTCTGTGGTCTAATATTTTCCCCCTTTATGCATACAGGTACTTAATTTGGATGGGTTATAGCAGTGATTATTGATACTGGTGTGGGTAATAAGAAAGAAACCCCGGTGTCTTTCCATGTAAAGCTTTTGATAGCATTTGTAACATGGCTTTGCTGGTGTCCCAAAAGGGAAAAGGATAAGTGACAGAAGAAGGAATAATAGGGGTCCAGTATGACTTACACCCCCACCAATCCTGCCTATGAGGTTGCAGCTCACAGCAGTGTGTTTTATATTCTTCTCGGTGGCGAGTTGTAGTGGTCAGTCTGGTCTTGCCCCCTATTTCCTTGTCACTTCCTCTTTTGTAATTTCCAAGCAAATTTCTTTTGACACCTTTTTAACAGCAGTTTCCCACCGTTCCTCAGGTACTTCCCACTCAACACGCACTAGTAATTTCCCATTTTCTCAGTTTGGCGTGATTCTTAGCTCATTCCTTGGATCATTTGGATTGTTTCAGTTCATTACCACGCCGGCCTCTATCCAAGAGTCCAGTTTGTATCACTCGGTTTGGGTGTTACAGTCCAGTCCTCAGGTCTTTTGATCTTATTGGTGTGAATCCAACTTCACTCTGTGGTCCAGATTGCAGTTTCTCTGCCTTAATTATCAGTAGTACCTGAAAACAATTTCTTAATAACACAGGGAGAATGAAAACATCACATCAAAATTTTCCATCAGTATTCTTTAAAATTCTTGGGTTAAGCGAAATTTAACAGTTAACATAGGAGCCAATCTCTTTCTGCGCGTTCAAATTAGTTAAACAAGGAAGGCTAGGTTAGTTTTGACTTCAAATAAATTCCATTCATTACCTTTTTACCCTTTGGTTAATATTTACTTGTTTAGCTTCACAAACTTCTTTTATCGGTTTCTTAGAACAAACCCCTTCCTTTTAACAACAAGAGTAAAAGAAAGAAAGGGGAAAAAAAAAATAAGAGAAAAAGAGATCTTATTTCAAGAAATTAAACACTTCGATGAGGTTTTCAGAACCTAACGAGCTAGACTACTTTTGCTTTGGTCTCATCATACACCCATACACCGGGGTCTGTTTCTTCGGCCTTTGTTCCGTTCCTTCTTTCCCATTCCCAGCAGGTTCTTTTTTTTTTTTTTTTTTTTCAGGCCATCTCTCTCATCTCTCTCTCCCGCTCCTGCTGCCGCAGCTCTGGGGCCGAGCAGGCTGTTTCAGCAGCAGCTCGCTCGGCAGGGAGGGGCCTGTCACTTGCGTGCTGACCCTGGGGCAAAGCTCGTGTCCCCTCTTTCCCTGCTGTGCCGTCCCTTCACACACAGGACTGGCATGTTCAAACACACTCAGCTCTCACCACAGCCGAGGGGCAGAGCCCGGAGTCCACAGTGCTCTGGTCTGGGGCTCCTCTGCTGGGCCAGCTCGCTCCTCAGCACCAAACCTCACCCAGCACCGCTGCCGGGCCGGCGAACACTGCCGGCACCCCGCACCCCCTCGAGACCCCAGCACAGACACGGCGGGTCCTGCTCCAGCAGCGCCACTCACGAACCGCGCTCTACCACCCTTCACATCGGGTGGGAGAGGACCGGGAGCCGCCACACCGGGCCCCCCGCTGTTCACCACTCACAGGGACCGGGTCCTGCTGCAGCCAGCCTTTACATAAAAGCAATAAAACAACACCTAAACCTAGCAACTCCTAACCCAGCGCTCCAGATGCTCCTAACATCTCTCCTATTTCGGGCACAATTCTCACCTCTAATCGCGCTTGAAAGTTTTTTTTTTTTTTTTTTTCACAAGCCAGTGCACACTCTTCGGAGCCAACAAGACACTTCTCACTCTCTTTCTAAAAATCTTTACAACTCTAATGAAAGGCATCGCAAAGCTCTCTCTCTCTCTCTGCCACTATCATCTCGCACTCTTTACACCACATCCCTCCAGAATCTCCACTACACAAATTACTTTGCTTCAGAATCAACTACAAATTCTAACACCTCCTTTTTGGGGACCCTCCCCAAAGCCCCAAAGGCGCTAGACACAGAGACCAGTCAGCTAGCCAGCTACTTTTACTAACTAAAACAAACCTGCAATTACTATTTCTACTGCCTTGAACAGATCTTCAGTCAAGCTAGAAATGAAGACACAGACATCATTCTTCTCCAAATTTTCTTCTACAGGTACAAAGGAGTCTATCCTCACACACACAGCATGCTTAATGTGAATAATTCTCTAGTGTAACTTTTCTCATGACAAGATATGATCAGGTCTTTTATTTTTGCAGGCATTTAGATACATTGACAAGTTTCTGACAATACCTTTATGTTTCAACAGTACTTGCAGCTTATATACTATGAACAATCTATAGCAAGAACCAGTCTTACAATTGTTTTCAAACTCTTCTTTCACAAAATAAGACTCATCTCTAAAAACACATGTACTTATTAAAATAGACCAAGTTTAGAGTCTCCACAATTCTCTTCTCAATTAGAAACACCAACAATCTTAATTCTAATCTTTTAACTGGTCCACTTCTGCTTCTGTAATAAGCACAGCTGCAAAACAACACAAGCACTCCTAGAGACATGTGCACTTCTTGGCAAATTCAAAAGAATAAGAAATCATGGCAGTTCTGAGCCTGATCTTCAGCTAAACACACTATCACAATAACTCTTTTTAGAAATCATCAGAGAGATGATCAGCATTTCATATTGTGAAAAGAGAGATAAAATAATTTTCAGCAGCAGTAAAAAGATTTACAACAATCCATAGGATTTTGCTTTTAGGCTGGTGCCAGGTTCTGCTGTTAAGAACCGTGGGCTGTGCCCATCAGCACGGGACACAAACAACATTAGGGTTAACAGCTCTAACACTTATTGACAACCTGATAAGTTTTCACCTTAAGAAGTGACTACTATGTAAAGTACTGTAACTTGCCTTTAAAATTAAAATCAACCACAAAATTCTACGATATTCACTAAAGTAAAGAAATTGGAAGGCATACTAAGAAATGGGTTTGTTTTTCTACAAAATAAATATTGCAGTCACTCAAGAAAAAAAAACAAACAGAGCTTACTTCTTTTTCCACTTTCTCCCAGGATGCATTTCTTGGAATTCTTCTAAGCTTCTCTCCAAAGCTTCTCTGCTCTTCCTGAAATCTCAAATTCTAATCACCGACACAGCTTACTGCTGCAGAAGCCCACAGCACTATCATACACGGAATTCTCTCAGAACCCGGTAAAACAAAGGCTTGCAACTTGCAGCTCCCTTGGTTTGGAGCTGATACCATACGCCAGTACTGCTCCATATCTCACTCACACATCTGGCTAAGAAAAAGCTCTCTGAGACAGTTTGACACCAGTCCTTACTCCCGGAATCACAGAACTTAATGTGCCCAAGGTCTCGTAAGACCCCGGCCTAGAAAACCTGGGTCCCAGAGGGACTCGCCTGGCTCTCTCACCACTGGGCATGTTCCCGGCCTGTTTCACAGCTTCAGGAGGTTCCAGGAGTCACTGAGAGCTCCTCTGATCCCCCTGTGCCTGGAGCAGGGAACCCGAACCAGCATCTGTGGTTCAATCCAGCCTGCCGGCAGCCACCTAAACACAGCTCTGCGGCTTGAGAGCTCCAAAATAAGTTTAAACAATCCAGGGGCACCAAGACTTAGAAGCCCCCCTGTCCCTCACTTTACTCAAAAGGGATGAGCTGAATTTTATCCCCTCAGGGCACCCTCCGTGCCTGATCTTATCAGGGTTCGGCCCGACTCACCACCGGATGGAGCTCCAGGAGTTCCCTTGCACTCCTGAGGCTGACCCGCCCCTCCGTCCCAATAGCTCTGCAGGGAGTAGCCCTGGGGGCACGATCTCCCAGCAAAACCTTTCACCGCCGCCACAGTGGGGCAAAAAAAAACTTCTAAAAAAACCAAAAAACAAACAACTTCAAACGCTGAATCACATACCAGCTCACCAAAGCGATCCCTCCCCCGCAAGCAGCTCTTGTTGCCCGGGGGGGGGGGAAGAAAGGCACGGAGGGACCATCACCACTAAAGATAACCTTGGCTTTACTCTGAGACCAGACCCGCTGAGAACAGATTTGATACAACACCCCCGCGGCTCCTGGGCTACAAATCCCAGTTCTGGTTTGCCCCCCCCCGGGGCTCCAAGACAGGAGCTCGCAGGGAGGAAGCGAATCACTCCATGTGTCCTCACCGTGATCCAGTCCCTGTGGAAACATCGACCCGTGTTCACTCTTACTCCAGCACAGCACAGGAAACCTTTCCTCTTTAGCAACACAATTCCAAAAAAAACCCAAACTTTAAACGCAACAATCACACCTATTTACACATCCTCACATCTGTTTCATTCAACTCCACCCAGTCCACAACAAGACAATAAGGTGCTCTTTACTTCCCAGTTACTTGTTAATATACGCCTATGGGCACTGTAATATGTCAAATATCTCAAGTTTCTTGGATTATTCCTCAATTTGGCAGTTTTAAGTCCAAATTTCTTGGATTTAATCCTCAACTTGACAAAGTTTTAGAGAATCCACATTTTACTCTGTTTTCCCAGTGGATTGTGCCAGGAAAACCTTGGGCTCCCTTTCCCGAGGGGCTAACCCCTCCCCTGAGACCCAGTCCCAGTAACCCCGGGGGTATCTTGCAACCCCCGCTTCCCGCTACCCCCAAAGATTACTTACAATCCGTCTTCTTCTTTGGGTCTTCGTGCACAAGAATTATGGAGCAAAAATACCGTGGTTTTTAGGGAGCCTTTTCCCCTTTCCTTTGCTTTATTCCTCTCCTTCTTGTCCTCGGGGTTTTGACCTGCAGCCGCTTGGCCCATGCTAGGAGAAACGGAGCGGGGTCTGCTGAACTCAGCAGGGGCGCGCCTGTTTCCCCGTTCTGGATCTCCGGTGGTCCTAGAGGTGAGGTGCTTATCCCGGGCGAGAGCCCCCAAAATTCTTAAAAACGAGATTCACTTAATAAATTATAAAAAGAATTTAATATAAATAAAAGACAATTAGGAGACATAAGAAATAAAGCAAAGGGTTAAAACGGCCGGGTGCCCTGGCGCCTTGCCAGGAACACACCTGGTATCCCAGGGATCCCCTTTTTATCCCCTCCTTGCTGTGGGGGGTTAATGCATATTCAAGCATGTCCCCTCCCTGGTTCCGCCTTCTTGGATCATGCTCTTCACAGTTTTATTTTCTGCTGGTCAGCATATATTTTTTGCTGGTCATCATTATTCTTGCTGGTCAGCATTTTTCTGGAGTCTGGTTTCCTTTCTTTTTGCAAATGGTCAGGGCAGATAACAGTCCGGGGCCGTCATCCTTCTCCTGAGTACAGCTGGGTTTCATATCTTCCGCTGATAACAGTTTGGCCTCTATTGTTCTCTTGATAAGAGCTTGGGCCCCAGTGTCCTTGCCCTCTGGGGTTTCCTTGCCTTGTACCTAGGAAATTCTTTTAAGCTTAAGACTTGTTAGCAAGAAAAAAAGTACATACATAGCTAAAAAGTATTTAACATATAATATTCATCTGCGAAATCCAATATCACAATACAAATTTATAACACCAAGTTCCAGGGTGCCTGATTAAACCTGGTGGACAATTTGACAATTTAAACTGATCACCACTGTTAAAATTCCGAGTCACAGGAGGATTCACGTTTTTAAATGAGCAGTTTAGGAAATTAATTGTAAACAAAGCTTTACAGAGTTTCTGTTGTGGAGAAATCCACACGGCCTCACTACCTTGCCTGTCTAGGACTTGTTTGAGCGTCTGGTGTGTACGCTCAATCACAGCTTGACCTGTGGGGGAGTGGGGGATGCCAGTTTTATGTTCCACTCCCCACTGCTGGACAAATTCCAGGAACTCCTTGGATTTATACGCTGGGCCATTATCTGTTTTAATTTCTTTAGGGATTCCCAATACAGAAAAGGCCTGTACTAAGTGTTGTCTGGCATGTACAGATTTTTGTCCTGCATGAGCAGAGGAATACACTGCTCCTGAGTATGTATCAATGCTCACATGTACATACTTAAGGCGACCAAAACTGGGGATATGTGTAATGTCTGTTTGCCACACTTCACAGCTTTCAATTCCTCGGGGATTAACCCCGATGCCTAATGATGGCACTGGCTGGAGCTGGCAATTGGGACAGGTGGCCACAATGGCTTTAGCCTGATCCCGTGTCAGCTGGAACTGACGCATCAGTCCTGGCACATTTTGATGGTATTGTGTTGTAGTGTATCTAAAAATCTTGGTATCTCCCAAGGGTAAAACTCACCTCTGGTTGTGTAATGTGAGTTCCTACCTGAGAACCTTCTTTCCCTTCCCCCTTCCCATTGGCTGTGGCCTCCCTGTATCCCCTAATCACCCCTGCCCCCTGGTATAAGAGATGAGACCCAGAGCATTTCGGTCTCTCTCTTGCCCCGGATGGACAACAGACAATAAACCCGGGATTATTCCAGCAAGTTTGAGCCTCCTGTGTCTAGATACTTTGAGTCCGTGTTGTATCCACTCCAGGACCCCCTCGGCCGCCTGTGCCTTGAGACGAGCAGGCTCTCACCACGGGGGGTGGAACAAAGGGGTCCCATCAGGGAGAAGGATTACAACAGAGTGGCGCCCGGCGTAGGGGCTGAACAAGCCCACGTTTAAAGGCTTATCGGAGCCAGTGTGAGCCGTTCTTTGGAGACTTTGGATGCAGTTTAAAAAATACAGCAAAAAAAGTTTCTGAAAAGGAGTCGAAAATCCTCCAGCACCAGGGGACCGATTCCAGGGCAATAAGTATCTTTCCACTGCCAGAAAACGACAGAAAAAGGTAAGATTGAACTCCGACACCGGGCTGGGAGGGGTGGAGAGTGAAACAGACCCCGGGGGGGACTGTGTTCTGTGTAACTCCTTCCCAGCGGCAGCACCCCAAGCGTGTGGGGTTCCCCCAGCCATGGGCAGAGACGGGGTGGGGGGGGAGAGGGAATTCTCCCTGCTGTCTGTAGAGTGTGAGTTTAATTGTAATCCTTTTGGTGCAACTTTGTTTTCTGTGGTAGGGAAAATAGACAGATTGTGTGCAGAGCTGCTGTGACCTCCAAAATGGGAGCCCGGCTATGCACACAAGAAAGGAGTCATACACAAAAAGTACAGAATTTTTTAAAAACCACAAACGTAAAAATTTCAAAACATAAGATAAAACAGTTTGTATCATATTTGACTCAGCAAAGTAAACAGATCGAATTGTTGAAATTAGATTCAGTAACTGCCTGGGATGAAATTGGAAATTTATTAACCTTAAAAATAGAAAGAGGAGACAAATCGGCCCTGAAATTCCTCCCGGTTTTTCTTTTAATTCGAAAAGAATTAGTTAACAGAGAAATAAAAACGGAAGACAAACAAACACCGCAGTATCCACCTAACTTTCCTAACTTTTCCCCCAAAACCTCTGTTCCCCCAAGGAAAAAGATACCCGAGACAAACAATGCAAGTTCTAGTCCGGTGTGTCTCTCTCAGCCACCCAGTCCTGCCTCACAAGCCATAAAGGCTCCCTCCCTATACCCCTGCAGTGTTAAAGAAAATGTATCTTCCTATCCCCACATGGCTGAGAGCCAAGATGGCACTGGCCACGTGTTACCTGGCCACATGGTGAATTCCCCTGTGTATCCCCTTTCTCCTACCCATGATCCCTCCCACCCACCGGTTCCCACCCATAACCCTTATCACAACCCCTTTGTTCCCCCTGACATTCCACCCTGCACCACCCCCCAGCCCTGCCTGGCCCCACCCTATGACCCTGTCCCCCGAGGCTGTAACCCTATCCCCTATCCCTCCGGCCCCTGTCCCGCGGGGAGGAGGTGCGGGGAGGGAGAGAGTTACACCCCTTGCTGCTGCAGAGGGGCAGGGGGAGGGGTGTCCCGGCCCTGCCCCCCGATGGGGGGGTGCCTGCCTACCGGGCCTGGAGTGGTGGGGCTCGGGCCCTCTCCCGGCTCCTGCGGGGGTGGGGCTGGGTCTCTCCACGGGCCCGGTGAGGGAATAGGAACCCCAGAGCCCGGCGTGAGGGGGGTCCGCCCCCTGCCCGGCTCCTGCGCTGGAGCAGGCACCCCGGATCCCGGCTTGGGGGTGTGCGGGACTCTGGAGCCCGGCGTGGGGGTGTGCGGGACCCTGGAGCCCGGCGTGGGGGTGTGCGGGACCCCGGAGCCCGGCGTGGGGGTATGCGGAACCCCGGGACCCGGCGTGGGGGTGTGCGGGACCCTGGAGCCCGGCGTGGGGGTGTGCGGGACCCTGGAGCCCGGCGTGGGGGTGTGCGGGACCCCGGAGCCCGGCGTGGGGGTATGCGGAACCCCGGGACCCGGCGTGGGGGTGTGCGGGACCCTGGAGCCCGGCGTGGGGGTGTGCGGGACCCCGGAACCCGGCATGGGGGGGGGTGGAACCCCGGAACCCGGCGTGGGGGGGGCGGCCCCCCGCCCGGCTCCTGCGGGGCAGGAGCTGTGTCTCTCCACAGGTATGGGGAAGGAACAGGCACCCCGGAGCCCGGCATGGGCGGGGGCGGGCTGAGGAGCCCGGGGAATGCCAGCCCTGGAGAAGATGAAGTTATGCTGACAGCAGCTCCCGTAGTATACAGTAACAGCAGAAGAGCAATGCGATTACAACATCAGCCTTTCAATTATCAAGTAATCAAAGATATTTGTAAAATTAAAAATTATTTTGGTCGTGATAGTGAAGTCTTAAGGGGAATAATAAGAACTACATTGAAATCACAGGATTTAATTCCTGCAGATATTAAAGATTTATTTCGGTGTTTGCTAACTCCCTCTGAATATGATCTTTGGGAAAGCTTATGGAAAAGATCGTTAACAAAACTCCTAGCTGAACTCAAACAAAGTAATCAAAATGCACATGATACAGAGAACAATGAAATCACTTTAGAACATTTATGTGGGGAGGGAAATTGGATTAATCCTGCTGATCAAGTGAAAATATTAACAAAGTTTGTTGCAGATAAAGTTTGTGATGTGGCTGAAAACATTTTTAACCAATTACCAACAGTTGATATTCAAGTCAGTTATGTTAATATTAACCAGTTTCCATGTGAGAGTTTCTTACAGTTTGTAGATCGTCTGAGACTACAGATACAGAGACAAGTTAAAGAACCCGTGGCCCAGACGGAACTGCTTAAAGAAATGGCCCAAAGAAATGCCAACGAGGCTTGTCGTGAAATAATTCTGAGTCTTCCTATCAACCCTCCACCCACCATAGCAGATATGATTGAAGCGTGTGCCCAGAAAGCAGACTTGTACAGTGTACACGACAAGAAACCAGACAACCCAAGGACAGTAGCAGCAGTGACACCAGGAATGAACAAGCCACAGATGTCACCAGGACAGCTGCAGCACATTGTCTGTTTCCAGTGCAAGAGGCCAGGACATTTTGGAAGGAACTGTCCTCAAACCCAGCAACAAGGGAAACAGCAGAAAAAAAGACTCTGTTTTAATGGGAAAAGGGGAGGAAAGGGAGCGGGGTGAAAAACTGCAAAAATATAATTGTGAAAAACGTTTGCCTAATAAGGTCTGGCAACCGCAAAAGCGATTCAGACTTGTAACTTCTAAAGCCTTTTGTTTCAGATCTGACCGCTGGACTGTCGTGGGAGTAGATTTGCAGGATAATTCACAAGACCTGGCTGGACTGGATAGTAGGTATTTTGTTATTGGAGACACAGCACACACACCAATAGAGATTGAGGTGGCTCCCATGACAATCACGGGAGACCTAACACACCTCATCCTGTTAGCTAAGTGCCCCCAACCACCTTTCTATATAGATAAAGGGCAAGTAATAGCCCAGGTAATCCCTGTTCCAACAGAAGTCACAGTAGATGACAAAGCACCGGGAGTCTACTGGGCAGAAGTAGTGGGTGAAAACAAGCCCATTGTGGGATGCAATTTAACACATAAATCAGAACATCTCCATGTAGAGGGGTTAATTGACACTGGGACAGATGTGACCATCATACCGGAAAAGGTGTGGCCCTCACATTGGGACCTACAACCAGTGGCAGGAAAAATACAGGGTGTTGGAGGGATGAAACTGGCAAAAATTGCTAGAGATATCGTCCAGATCGAAGGTCCGGACGGTAGGATAGCTAGTGTCCGACCTTTTGTTATTGACTACAAGTGCCCCTTGTGGGGGAGAGATACCATGTCGCAGTGGGGGGTAAAACTAACAATCCCTGAGACACCTCAGGATTTTTGATAGAGGCCACTGTAGAGCGTCCTGTCCAAAAATTATCTTGGCTAGATAATGATCCAATTTGGGTGAACCAGTGGCCTCTCAGCAAACAAAAACTTGGGGCGCTAGAAAAATTAGTGGAAGAAGAATTGGCTAAAGGACACATAGTAGAAACAACCAGCCCTTGGAATTCCCCGGTGTTTGTAATAAAAAAGCCAGGGAAAGATAAATGGTGTCTCCTTCAAGATTTAAGAGAAATAAACAAAAAAATACAGGACATGGGATCTCTCCAACCAGGAATGCCATCTCCAACCATGCTACCGCAAGATTGGCTACTAGCAGTAGTAGATATTAAAGATTGTTTTTTTCAAATTCCCCTGCATCCAGAGGATGCACCAAGGTTTGCCTTTTCCATTCCCACAATTAACCGGGAAGCTCCAATTAAATGGTACCACTGGACAGTTCTACCTCAGGGGATGAAAGCCAGCCCCTTCATCTGCCAGTGGTATGTGGGGTCTTTGCTGTCCTCAGTGCGTGCTGCAAAGAGAGAGGCTATCATTTTGCATTATATGGACGATATTTTAATATGCTGTCCCAATAACAACATACTGAAAGACACCCTTGACCTAGTGGTTAAAGTTTTAACCTCTGCTGGATTCCAGTTGCAGGAAGACAAAGTTCAAAGGATGCCACCTTGGAAATACCTGGGCCTGGAAATTACTGCACGGACTGTTATTCCACAAAAATTGGAAATTATTGGTAATCCTAAAACTCTAGCAGATCTTCATTCTCTATGCGGGTCACTAAACTGGGTCAGACCATGGCTAGGTCTCACAAATGAGGACCTGAGCCCCCTACTCAATTTATTGAAAGGAGAGAGAGAATTACTGTCTCCCAGGGAGCTGACTCCAGAAGCAAAAACTGTAATAGAAAAAGCACAAAAGGCCTTGACAGAAAGACAGGCACACCGCTTCAAACCTGAGCTGCCTTTCAAATTTATTGTCCTGGGGAAATTGCCACACCTGCATGGGTTAATATTCCAATGGGCTGAGGGGCAGAGAGATGCACTCTTAATCATAGAGTGGGTCTTCCTCTCCCATCAAAGACCCAAAACTATCACCAAGCCACAAGAGCTGATGGCTCAGCTGATTCAAAAGGCCAGGGTAAGGCTGCGGGAACTGGCAGGTTGTGATTTTATGTGTATTCACCTCCCAGTCAGGCTCTCTGGAGAAGGCAAAAACTCCCCTGAGAGACTGACCAAAGAGATGTTTGAGCATCTGCTGCAGAGCAATGCTAACCTCCAGTTAGCTCTGGACAGCTATAGTGGGCAAATTTCAGTTCATGCACCATCACACAAATTGTTTCATGAGGAATTCCATCTCATTCCTCGTGAGAAAAGGAGCCGAACGCCACTCAAAGCGCTCACAATGTTCACTGATGCATCTGGGACATCCCACAAGTCAGTGATGACTTGGAGAAATCCACAGACTCAGCTTTGGGAAGCTGATGTTGAGTTTGTGGAGGGGTCACCCCAGATAGCTGAACTAGCTGCGGTCGTGAGAGCCTTTGAGAAATTTTCAGAACCAATTAATTTAGTTACTGACTCAGCCTACGTAGCAGGAGTGGTGTCTAGAGCGGAACAGGCAGTTCTCAAGGACATTGAGAACGAGCATCTCTTTAGATTGCTTTCAAAACTGATTTCTTTGGTTTCAAATCGAGAACAACCTTTCTATGTGATTCACATAAGATCGCACACCCCGTTGCCAGGTGAAATCGCTGAGGGGAACCGGAAGGCTGATTCCCTTGCTGCCCCTGCTGAAAAGGTATGTCTCCCTGATGTGTTTCAGCCGGCAAAAATAAGTCACCAGCAATACCATCAAAATGTGCCAGGACTGATTCGTCAGTTCCAGCTGACACGGGATCAGGCTAAAGCCATCGTGGCTACCTGTCCCAATTGTCAGCTCCAGGCAGTGCCATCATTAGGCATCGGGGTTAATCCCTGAGGCCTTAAGAGCTGTGAGGTGTGGCAAACAGATATCACTCACATCCCCAGTTTTGGTCGCCTTAAGTATGTACATGTGAGTATTGATACATACTCAGGAGCAGTGTATGCCTCTGCTCATGCAGGAGAAAAGTCTGTGCATGCTAAACAACACTTAGTGCAGGCCTTTTCCGTATTGGGAATCCCTAAAGAAATTAAAACAGATAATGGCCCAGCATATAAATCCAAGGAGTTCCTGGGATTTGTCCAGCAGTGGGGAGTGGAACATAAAACTGGCATCCCCCACTCCCCCACAGGTCAGGCTGTAATCGAGCCTACACACCAGACGCTCAAACAAGTCCTAGCCCGGCAAGGTAGCGAAGCAGTGTGGATTTCTCCCCAACAGAAACTCTGTAAAGCTCTGTTTACCATTAACTTCCTAAATTGCTCATCTGAAAACATGAATCCTCCTGTAACTCGGCATTTTAACAGTGGTGATCAGTTTAAATTGTCACAGTATCCATCGGTGTTAATCAGGGACCCTGAAACTTGGCAAACCAAGGGTCCCTATGAACTTGTCACCTGGGGGCGAGGTTACACGTGTGTATCCACCCCTTCAGGCCCCCGATGGATTCCTCAGAAATGGGTAAAACCTTTTGTAATAAACAGAGACCCTTTTGTTCGCCTAAACATGTAAGATTCGATGCTTTGCAAAACTATGCTTTGTGTAATAGGGATGAGGTTGAAGGCTGCTGCTGACGTCTGTATAATTATGAGAACAGCCTTGCAAGCTCTCTTGAATTCCAGAAAGTTAAGCCACTCAGATAAGCCTTAAAAGGAGAACAGTGAGGAAAGGTCAAAAGAGGAAGACTCCTGATCTTCATCCTGCGACCACCAGAAGGCAAAAAGCGACCACCAGTGACCGGAGGCACATGCACAGAGACACCCGAGAAAGGACACGTAACCCGGAAGTCGGACCACTTAAAAGGGAAGACACGGAAATCGGAAGCGCGGCAGCCGAAGGAGCAGAGACTCCCCTGCCGCCCAGCGCTGATTTTTGCTTATTGCTTGCTTGCTGTAATTAATAAATTTTTCTTTCATATCACTCTCTTGAGTGCGTTCATAACAATTTGGTGCTGTGACTCGGATGCAATCTGTAGGACAGATTCTGGGCACTACCGGGGGGGGCGCCCCGCTATTATTTGGCGGCCCGGGGGGGCCGGTTTCTGCCTCGGTTGCACCAACGAACCTAAAATTAAAGCAATAAGCAAAAGGGAGACCGGTCGACCCCTTAAAATCTGTGCACAGAGTCCGGACGAAGACGCGGGACGTGTGACGCGTGAGTATAACGGGGAACCGTTCGGTCGGGGTCGGGATCCCGGAGTGCGGCGACGTGGTGTGTGTGTGAGAGGGGAACTGGCAGCCAGATTCCCCAGGTGAGAGCGGACCCTTCATTAGTGCGTCTCCCATTAGCCCGCGAGGGCGTGGGCCACGAACAAGGGGAAGCGAAAGAGACTGTGTGATTTGGAAGGCACTCCGGAAGAATGGGGCAGGGGAAAAGCAAGCCCCCTGTATCTATTAAACTCCCTCCGGTACCTAGAGATAGTCCGTTAGGTTATATGTTAGAAAATTGGCAGTATTTCCTGGGAACAGAGAATAAAGATAAGGCGAAAATGATTCATTATTGTGTAGAAGTATGGGGAGGAAAGGAAATTTCAAAGAAGGTATTTTGGCCTATATTTGGATCAACCGAAGATTGGGTTAGACAAAAGTTAAATTCCTGGGTAAACACAAAGATCCCCTTTAGTTCAGAGGAAAGTGCTTATGCAGAGATTTGGGTAGTAAATCCCGAGGTTTTTATATTTAAGCTGACAGAGAATTCGGAGGAGGGGAAGAGAAAGAAAAAGAAACCTCGGAAAGAAGATACTTTGATAATTCCCCCTCCATTTGTACCACCACCTCCTCCACGGGTCCCTCCCCCTCCGAACCCCGAGGAGGAGGATTTAGACGTGCTAGATGTGGGACCTGTTACCAGGAGTAGATCCAGAAAGAAACAAGAGAATCTATTCCCATTAAAGGAAATGCCAATGGGTGGTCCCCAAGCTGGAATAGGGTTTATATCTGTCCCTCTCAGTTCGGGGGATGTCAGAGAGTTCAAAAAGGAAATGGGGCATTTGCTGGAAGACCCATTGGGGGTTGCAGAAAGAGTGGATCAATTCTTAGGACCCAATATGTATACATGGGAGGAATTACAATCTATTTTAAATATTTTATTTACGGCAGAAGAGAAAAACATGATTAGAAGGGAAGGAATGCGCATTTGGGATGCTCAGCATGCCCAGGGACCACTGGCAGATGTAAAATGGCCCCTCCAAAATCCCAATTGGGATCATCAAAATCCAGTGCACAGAGTACATATGCAGGATTTGAGGACTATTATAATTCAAGGGATTAGGGAAGCAGTCCCGAGGGGTCATAATATCAATAAAGCTTTTAATGAGAGACAGAAGAAAGATGAAACTCCTACAGAATGGTTAGAAAGGCTAAGAAAGAATTTTCAACTATATTCAGGAATGGATCCAGACACCCAATTGGGGCAGGCATTGCTTAAAGCACAATTTGTGGCAAAAGCCTGGGAGGATATTCGAAGGAAGATAGAAAAATTGGATGGGTGGCAAGACAGAGGTTTGGATGAGCTTTTGCGGGAGGCACAAAAAGTATATGTTAGGAGAGAAGAGGAGGCTCAGAAGCGGCAAATTAAGATGATGATGGCTGCTGTGAGAGAAAGTAGAGATCAAACCTGGAAAGGGAAACAACAGAGACCCATCAGAGATTCAAAGGAAAGACAGAACACTAAAGTTTGTTTTTACTGTGGAAAGAAAGGACACTTTAAGAAAGAATGTAGGGTAAGAATCCAGGATGAAAAGAAGTTTAAAGAAGATTAGGGGGGTCAGGGGCTCTTTATTATGGGGACCCGAGAACATCAGAAAGAGCCCTTGATAAAGTTAAAAGTGGGTCCCCAGCACCAAGAAATAACATTCTTGGTAGATACTGGAGCTGAGAGATCAACAATTCAGTTTTTACCTAAAGGGTGTAGTATATCCAAAGAAACTACTATGGTAGTAGGGGCAAAGGGGGAACCCTTTGAAGTGGGGGTTATTAAAAATGTGATGATAGAATCAGAGTCAAAAATTGGGTTAGGGAATTTTTTGTTAGTACCAGAAGCAGATTATAATTTGTTGGGACGGGATTTAATTATTGAATTGGGTATACATTTAGATATAGTTGATAAAGAATTGAAGATAAAGATATGCTCCTTAAGAGTAGAAGATGAAGACAAAATAAACCCAGAAGTGTGGTATACACCTGAAAGTGTGGGACAGTTGAAGATAACCCCATTCTCGGTCACTATAAAAAACCCAGAAATCCCAGTCAGAATAAAACAATATCCCTTGTCACTTGAGGGACGAAGAGGGTTGAAACCAGAAATTGACAGATTGTTAAGTAAGGGACTATTAGAACCATGTATGTCACCTTTTAACACACCCATACTGCCAGTAATAAATCCAAATGGGACTTATCGTTTGGTACAAGATTTAAGAGAGATTAATAAACGCACAGTGGCACGATTCCCCATAGTTGCAAACCCGTATACGTTACTAAGCAAGCTGGGACCTGACAGTTTGTGGTACAGTGTTATAGATTTAAAAGATGCATTTTGGGCCTGCCCTCTTGATGAAGCTAGCCGAGATTATTTCGCATTCGAATGGGAAGATCCAGACACGGGGAGGAGACAACAATTGAGATGGACAGCATTGCCCCAGGGATTCACGGCGTCCCCAAATCTGTTTGGGCAAGCATTGGAGCAAATTTTACAGGATTATCAGACAGACCCAGGAGTGACCTTGATACAATATGTAGATGACTTGCTTTTAGCTGGGAAAGAAGAAGAAGACGTAAGGAGAGAAAGTATTAAGTTGTTAAACTTCCTGGGTTTAAAGGGATTGAAAGTATCCAAGACAAAACTCCAATTTGTAGAAGAAGTAAAATATTTAGGCCATTATCTTAGAAAAGGGGAGAAAAAGATAGACCCTGAAAGGGTACAAGGAATTTTGTCACTACCGATCCCTAAAAATAAAAGACAGATACGTCAAATTTTGGGGTTAACAGGGTACTGTAGACAGTGGATTGAAAATTATAGTAGCAAAGTTAGATTTTTATATCATAAATTGACACAAGAGGGATTAATGAAATGGAGTTTAGAAGATATAGAAAAACTCCGGGAATTACAAGAAAGTCTAATTCATGCTCCTGTCTTGAGTCTCCCAGATTTGAGAAGACCCTTTTATTTGTTTGTAAATGTGGAAAATGGAGTTGCTTTTGGAGTCCTGACTCAGGAGTGGGCAGGGAGAAAGAAGCCGATAGGATACCTATCAAAGATCTTGGACCCCGTGTGTAAAGGCTGGCCAACTTGTCTGCAAGTAGTAGCAGGATGTGCTTTATTAGTAGAGGAAGCTAGAAAAATTACCTTTAATAGCAATTTGAAGGTAATGTCCCCCCATAACATTCGAGGCGTGTTACAACAAAAGGCGGATAAGTGTATTTCAGATGCTAGACTCCTAAAATATGAAGGAATTTTAGTTGAGGCCCCAAATTTAATATTAGAGACCACTACTTTACAAAACCCGGCCGCATTTTTGTATGGAGAACCCGAAGGCGAACCTTTGACACATGACTGTATAACTACAATTGAGGAACAAACCAAAATTAGACCTGACTTGGAAGAAGAGGAATTAGAAAGCGGAGAAAAGTTGTTTGTGGATGGGTCCTCCAGAGTAATAGAAGGAAGGAGGAAAACAGGCTATGCCATCGTACGAGGACCTGATTTGCAAGTCCTAGAATCAGGTCCATTACACAAATCTTGGTCAGCCCAAGCCTGTGAATTATATGCAGTATTAAGAGCATTGAAACTACTAGAAAGAAAGGAGGGGACAATATATACAGATTCCAAATATAGTTATGGAGTAGTGCATACGTTCGGTAAACTGTGGGAGGAAAGAGGTTTAATAAACTCTCAAGGGAAAGATTTAGTCCATCAAAAACTTATAATTGCAGTATTAAAAGCCCTGAGAAGGCCCAAAAGGTTGGCAGTAGTTCATTTGAAAGGACACCAGAAGGGAATGGATTTGAGGAGTAGAGGAAATAATGCCGCCGATCACGAAGCGAAATGAGCAGCATTACGAACAATGGTCCTAAAAGAAACAGGGGGGTATGAAGAAATTTTGAAACATAAAGATAGTGACTTAAGAAGTAGATTTACTAAAGAAGAGAGGTTAAAACTCCCAGAGACGGGAGCAATAGAAAACCCAGAGGGGAGATGGTTTCTCCCAGATGGCCGGGAAGTACTAACAAAAGCCATAGCTCAAAGGATATTAGAAAAAATACATCAAAAGACACATTGGGGAGCACAGGGATTAACAGACTATTTTGCCGCAAGGTATATGAGTACAGGTATTCGAGATTTAGCTAAGCAAATTACTAGAAGTTGCCTCCCATGTTTACAAACAAATAGGAAAAATCTCAGAAAATTACCGTATGGAGGGAGACCCCTGGCAAAAAGACCCTTTGCAAATATTCAGATTGACTTCACAGAACTACCAAAGGTAGGAAGGTTTAAATATCTCCTAGTCCTAGTAGACCACCTCACCCATTTCGTAGAAGCTTTCCCAACATCTAGGGAAACTTCACGAACAGTTGTAAAAGTGTTATTGGAAGAAATAATCCCCAGATATGGAGTACCAGAGACAATAGACTCTGATAAAGGTCCCCACTTTACATCAAAAATAACTCAGGAAGTGGCAGAAGCATTAGGAATAAAGTGGGAACAACACACCCCTTGGCACCCTCAAAGTTCAGGGAGAGTGGAAAGGATGAATGGAGAAATAAAGAAGCAACTTACTAAGCTAGTAATGGAAACAAAACTATCATGGGTCAAGTGTATTCCACTAGCCCTTCCGAATATTCGAACCCAGCCAAGGGCAGATTTGGGAATTTCCCCTTTTGAGATGTTATACGGTATGCCCTATAATATAGAAGAAGTTCAAACACATCCAAATGTGAGTGATCAATACATCAATGAGTATTTGATAAAATTAATGAAGTTTAAAAAGGCATTGTGGGAAAAAGGGATGCTAGCTCAAAGACCACCATTGGATTTTATATTGCACCAGGTACAACCCAGAGAGTGGGTGCTGATAAGAAGTTGGAAAGAAAATCCCCTAACACCGAAGTGGGAGGGGCCGTATCAAGTCTTACTAACAACTGACTCTGCAGTTCGAACAGCGGAAAAAGGCTGGACACATGCGAGTCGAATAAAAGGACCTGTGAAACCACCAAAATCTAATAACTGAGAAGTGGGTAGCCTGGCTGGGGACTTGAGACTTAAGATATCCCGAACAAAATAACATCCCAGAACTATTAATTTGCTTAGAAACTTATGAATAATAAATTACATAGAGGCTTTTATATAGAATATAAGATACCTCCATCTAGTGGTGAGGAAATATATAATAGAGGTGTTAAAATAGGCTGTACGTTATGCCAAAATTGTTACCCTTTTGTCTGTTTTAAATGTATAATATGTAAAGAACTCTGGTGGACCCACTGTCATAGAGGCTACCCACCAAGAGGCGTGTGTAACTCTTGCTACACTGCCCAGAGGGATCTCACTGATTGGGCTCTAGTAACTAGAATACAAGCAGGAGAATTTGAAAAGGGATCAGAGAAGTGGTGGGCCATCTACTCAAAAGGGGTCAATCCCTTGTATTATTGTTATCATCCAAACGAACCTACGCCTTTTGTAGCAAATATAGTAGCTGGGTTGTGCAGACGGTGGCTCCAGAAATTAGGGTGTTATACCCCTTTAATAAAGCATAAAAGTTGGGAAAAATACATACAAAGAATTAATAAAAGAGGAAATAATTCCCCTCCTGAAGAGTACTCTTGCTGTCGAGAAGATGGTACACCCCGTGTCCCGAGGCAACCGGGTCGACGAGGGAGGCAGAGGAGTAAAAAACCGTGGAGGGAAGCATTCCAATATACATGGGACCAAAGGATCATGGTTCTGGAAATGCCACAAGAGTGGGAATGAGACAACCCAGCGAAGTAATTTCTGGGGAATCCAAATTGACACCTCACAAAAGAAAAGCCTCTATTATAGTAGGGGAAGCCAATGCTCATTAAAGAAGTCAGTAACATTTATAATCTTAATTAACACATTTAATATTAGTACAAGTAAGACTCATGAGCCCTTCAATTGGTCCTTAATCCGATGGGAAGACCAGGTCGTTATCCAATCACAGATCACCTCTGAAGCCCCTAGCTTTCAAGTTACACTAGACTCTCTCATTGAGTGGAAGGGTACTAGTTATAAACCGCCTGGGTATAAGGTACTATATATGTGCCCAGCTTCTAATCCAGGCAGAGGATATTGTAATTACCCTGGAGAATTTTATTGTAAATATTGGGGCTGTGAGACAATTTCCATGGGGTGGAAGGTACAGAACCCAGATAAGTATCTAAAGGTTGAAAGGGGTCCACACGGATGCATAAAGCCCTGGATAGGTCCCTCGGGGGCAGTAACATATGTTGGGACTTGCAAATTTCACTACATCAATATAACACAATCCCAAGACCCTGGGTGGTTATTAGGACGAACCTGGGGTCTCAGGGTGTGGGAACCCGGAAAGGATCGGGGAGTGCACATTCTTATAAAGAAAGAAGTAGTTCCCCATGATTCGGGATTTGTTGGACCGAATCCAGTGGTGTGGGGAGCCGTAGACCCCAACGTAAGGAATCAAAATAACCATTCAGAAAAACTAGAAAATAGCACCCAAATAACAATCACTATAGGGACACCCCAAGAATATGGAAACAAAGCTCTTTGGAAAATTTTTCAAGCTACCTTTAAAGTGTTAAATGACACACACCCAAATTTAACTAGAGAATGTTGGTTATGCTATAACATTAACCCACCCTTTTATGAGGCCATAGGCTCCATAGCAGAACCAAAAAGAGCAAACGGCACTAATCCTGCCGCCTGCTCATGGAAATCAGGAAGAGAAGACACCCCAGGAATAACATTATCTCGAGTTACTGGAAAAGGAAGATGTGTGGGAAATGTGCCCCCAGATAAAATTCACTTATGTCAAACAAAACTACAGATTAATGACCCTAGTAAGCCAGCTCAGTGGCTAATTCCAGCACCTAATACTAAATGGGTTTGTAACATTTTAGGAATAACCCCATGTGTTTTTATAACAGCCTTTAATGAAACCTACGAATTTTGCATACAGGTTATAATAGTTCCCCGGATTATTTATCA
Source organism: Pseudopodoces humilis (assembly GCF_049639895.1). Lineage (NCBI taxonomy): Eukaryota > Metazoa > Chordata > Aves > Passeriformes > Paridae > Pseudopodoces > Pseudopodoces humilis. The sequence continues at coordinate 1,394,274 of NC_142211.1, read as the reverse complement.
TTCTGAAGAATATATGTATACACAATACCAAAATTCAAAGTTGGTTGAAACGAGAACCCCTCACGGCACTAACAGTAGCCGTATTGCTAGGTATAGGAGGGGCTGGATTAGGAACAGGTGTAGCATCCTTAATGAATCAGCATCAGGGATTCAGAGAGCTTAGAATTTCAGTAGATGAAGATTTAAGAAGAATTGATAAATCTATAAAAGACCTCACAGACTCCCTAGACTCGTTGGCTGAAGTAGCCTTACAAAACAGAAGGGGATTAAATCTATTATTTTTACAGCAAGGAGGCCTGTGTGCAGCACTTAGAGAAGAATGTTGTGTATATGTAAATAAAAGTGGAGTAGTAAGAGAAACCATGGCTAAATTACGAGAAGGACTGGAAAAGAGAAAAAGAGAGCAAGAAATGCAACACAGCTGGTACGAATCCTGGTTTAACTATTCTCCCTGGTTAACAACTCTAATATCTACTATAGCAGGACCGCTAATTTTACTAATCTTAAGACTTATGTTTGGACCTTGTATTTTTAACAAAATCATTAACATTGTGAGAAGCAGGTTAGAAGCAGCTCACCTTATGCTAATACGAGCCAAATATGAAGCCTTAAATGGGGAAGAGACAGAAGATTATTTAGAGTTAAGTAAAAGAGAACTACAAAGATTTAATGAACAAAAGTAAGCAATAGAAAAAGGGGGGAATTGTAATAAATAGAGACCCTTTTGTTCGCCTAAACATGTAAGATTCGATGCTTTGCAAAACTATGCTTTGTGTAATAGGGATGAGGTTGAAGGCTGCTGCTGACGTCTGTATAATTATGAGAACAGCCTTGCAAGCTCTCTTGAATTCCAGAAAGTTAAGCCACTCAGATAAGCCTTAAAAGGAGAACAGTGAGGAAAGGTCAAAAGAGGAAGACTCCTGATCTTCATCCTGCAACCACCAGAAGGCAAAAAGCGACCACCAGTGACCGGAGGCACATGCGCAGAGACACCCGAGAAAGGACACGTAACCCGGAAGTCGGACCACTTAAAAGGGAAGACACGGAAATCGGACGCGCGGCAGCCGAAGGAGCAGAGACTCCCCTGCCGCCCAGCGCTGATTTTGGCTTATTGCTTGTGTCCTGGGGTGACTTTATGATACTGGTATCCCCAATCGTCTGGTTTATGTTATATATTAAGTTCTGCACCTTTAAGACTGGCTTTGAGAGCAAGAGAGGGGGAAGAAGAAGCGCGCAGTTTATGTTAAGGAAAAACATCACTCCCACACATCCCGCTCCTGGACTGTGGTGTCTGCAGCACGGACAGACAGCGGGACAGAGCTTTTCTCTGGCTTTTAGTTAGTTTTAGCTAGCTGAGGCAGAGGAGTTCCCTGGACCTTTGTTTGTTTTTTTCCCAATTTTCTTGGATCTGTGCAAGCCTGCTCTGGACTGAACACCCAGCCAAACCCCAGGAGCTCACGCCTGTGGCCCACCGGGGCCTGGGCCTCGGCACTTTCCAGCGCCGGAGGGACTGATAAGAACCTGAGCGAGCCGAGCTACACCACATGAAAAGGACTTTTTTTCTCCCTCCTAGATTTGCCATCCCATCGAACAGCAAGAGGTTTTATTATTTAATATTACTCAATTTCTGTTAAATAAACAGCTTTTTCCACTTCTCTCTAAGGAATTTTTTCTTTTCCCGGACCAGTTAGTGGGGAGGGGCATTTCCCTGGGGAAATCCCCATTTGGAGTTTTCCTTCCTAATTTGCCCTAAACTAAGACAAATACAGTTTTTTGGCGCCCAACGTGGGGCAAGAGAAAGTGGAAAAACCTGTACTGAGTGTTGGTTGTATTTATTCTGTATTGGGATAAAGCAGTCAGTAGCCATGTTGTTTGGATACATAATGTCTCTTGGGGTGGAGGCCTTCATGTGGACCTGGTCCCTAAAAGTTTTTGAGGTTTTAATACCTGTCTTTGCCCTCTTTCACAGTAGAGGGGCACGGATTAGAATGGTTACTGTGCTGGGCTCGGTGATAATGATTTATAGGAAGTTTATAGAACTACTGAAGTTTCTGTCAGGTATGTTTGGTTTATGGTTTCTTCGCCCGACCCTGCCTCCCAGTCCCAGTAGCACATTTTGGGAGTTTATTGGTAATTGCACCCAGTTTGTTAGAGGAAGACCAGGGGATGAGGCTTTTCAGCCTTTTCTTTCCTTCTTCTCCTTTGAATCTCTTATGTCCCTCTTTGAGAATATCCAGTTTCCCCTGAGTGTTAAGGATACCACATTCCTGGTCACTTTCCTGGTAATTCAGCTGTTGAGCTTCCTCTATATGGTCTGCAACTTCTCTAGAGTGAGGGCTGAGATATCCAGAGGAGCCAACGAGACCCCTGCCCCAGAAGTAGACTCAGGTGTGGGAAATCCTGATTGGTGTAGAGAATGGGAGAGAATTGGCCGAACTCTGAAGGAATTTTCTGATCCCCCAGCCTGGGAATTTTCACGTGAACAAATTCAGAACCCAGATGAAGTCGGGAAATATCTGGAAGAGAATTGCTGTGATGATTCTAAGAAGAAAAATATCATTGCAATAAGCTGGGCCCTAGCGTATGCTTATCGCACGCTGCTAGATACTGTAGGGCAGGCAGATAAATCAGCAGCTACCCCAGTCACTCAGGCTGCAGCCAAGCCAGCAGCCAAACCAGACAGTGAGCCTAAGCCAGTGTCTGTTGCTCCTGCCACGAGAGGCATGAAATTCAAAACCAAAACCGATCGGCCAGTAGATGATGATAATGGTGATGCGGGGGAAGGACCCTCAAGACCAGCAACTGATCAAAAATCAGAAGGCACTGGTGAACCTTTCTCCCTGAAGGACCTTCGTGGCCTGAGAAAAGATTACACTCGACGAGCTGATGAATCTATAATTAGTTGGTTAGTCCGTCTGTGAGATGCTGCAGGTGAGGCTACAGTTCTGGATGGCACTGAAGCGAGGCATCTGGGGTCCCTGTCACACGATCCGGTTATTGACCAGGAGATGATGAGGGGGGCTGACCCTTATAGTCTCTGGGAACGGGTCCTAAGAAGCGTGGCACAAAGATATCTGTGTGCAGACGATCTCTATATACAGCAAACTCGTTGGAAAACCATAGAACAAGGCATTCAGCATTTGAGAGAAATGGCAATAGTAGAGATTGTCTTTGTGGGTGACTTAGGTACTAGAAATCCAGACTTGGTGCCATGTACATCTGTGATGTGGCGAAAACTTGTTCGACTTGGGCCACAAGAATACGCTTCTGCTTTAGCAACAATGAAGCGGGATGACCGGGAGGAGACTGTGCTGGATATGGCGAAGAAGCTTAGAGCATATGCAGATACCGTGCATGGCCCCATGCAGGCAACAATTGCAACTGTGAGAACAGATATGCAAAACTTCCAAAACAAAATAGAGGAGAATCTCAAGAAACTCAGGGAGGACCTTCTTCCAGTCTCGGCAGTACAGACCAGGAGCCCTAGTACTCAACGCAGAAGTTCCCCAGATAGAGAGAAAAAGCTACGAGCTGAGCTGTGGTTTTTCCTACGTGACTGTGGAGAAAACATGAAAAGATGGGATGGAAAATCTACTGCTGCTCTGGCAAAACGGGTGCATGAATTGGAAGACAGCAAGACTCAGGGGGGATACTCTACCAAAAAGAAAGCCGCTCCAGTAGCCTGTAGTCAAACTGACAAGTATGATGATGACATGTCTGACTCCCTTGAAGGAACCTCCAAGACATATACCCAAGAAAAGAAGGATAACCAGGCTTAGAGGGGCCCTGCCCCTAGCCGGGTGGAGGCAGGGGAAACCCGTGTCTTTTGGACTGTGTGGATTCGTTGGCCTGGCACATCAGAACCACGAAAATATGAGGCCTTGGTTGACACTGGTGCACAGTGCACCCTAATCCCATCAAGATATGTAGGGGCAGAATCTGTTTCTATTGCTGGTGTGACAGGGGGATCACAGGACTTTACTTTAGTGGAAGCTGATGTGAGCCTGACTGGGAATGAGTGGAAGAAACACCCCATTGTGACTGGCCCAGAGGCCCCATGCATTTTGGGCATAGACTACCTCCAAAGTGGGTATTTTAAGGACCCAAAGGGGCTTAGGTGGGCATTTGGGATAGCAGCTGTAGAGACAGAGGGCATCAAGCAATTGAACACTTTGCCTGGACTGTCAGAGAACCCATCTGCAGTAGGACTCCTAAAAGTGGAAGAACAGCGAGTACCAATTGCCACCTCAACAGTGCACCGCCGACAATATAGAACAACTCGAGATGCTGTGATTCCCGTCCACAAGATGATCCGAGAGCTGGAGAGCCAAGGGGTGGTCAGCAAAACCCACTCACCCTTCAACAGCCCCATCTGGCCTGTGCGTAAATCTGAAGGAGAATGGAGATTGACTGTGGACTATCGTGCATTGAATGAAGTGACTCCACCTCTGAGCGCTGCCGTGCCGGACATGCTGGAGCTCCAGTACGAGCTGGAGTCCAAGGCAGCGAAGTGGTACGCCACTATTGACATTGCCAATGCATTTTTCTCCATTCCTCTGGCAGCAGAATGCAGGCCTCAGTTTGCCTTCACGTGGAGGGGAGTGCAGTACACCTGGAACCGACTGCCCCAGGGGTGGAAGCACAGCCCCACCATCTGCCATGGACTGATCCAGGCTGCCCTGGAAAAGGGTGAGGCTCCAGAACATCTGCAGTACATTGATGACATCATTGTTTGGGGAAAGACGGCTGAAGAGGTCTTTGAGAAAGGAGAGAAAAATCATCCAGGTTCTCCTGAAAGCCGGTTTTGCCATCAAGAAGAGCAAAGTTAAGGGACCAGCTCGTGAAATTCAGTTCCTGGGGGTAAAGTGGCAAGATGGACGGCGTCAGATTCCTACTGATGTCATCAACAAGATCACAGCAATGTCTCCACCAGCCAACAAGAAGGAAACGCAAGCTTTCCTAGGTGCCATAGGTTTTTGGGGGGTGCACATTCCTGAGTACAGCCAGATTGTGAGCCCTCCTTTACTGGTCACCCCGCAAAAAGAACACTTTCCAGTGGGGCCCTGAACAACAACAAGCCTTTGCTCAGATCAAACAGGAGATCGCCCATGCAGTAGCCCTTGGCCCAGTCAGAACAGGACCAGACGTGAAGAACGTGCTCTACTCTGCAGCCGGGAGCCACGGTCTGTCCTGGAGCCTTTGGCAGAAAGTGCCTGGGGAGACTCGAGGCCGACCACTGGGATTCTGGAGCCGAAGCTACAGAGGGTCCGAAGCCAACTACACTCCCACAGAGAAGGAAATCTTAGCTGCCTATGAAGGAGTTCAAGCCGCCTCAGAAGTGATTGGCACAGAAGCACAACTCCTCCTGGCACCCCGACTGCCAGTGCTGGGGTGGATGTTCAAAGCAAAGGTTCCCTCTACCCACCACGCCACCGATGCTACATGGAGCAAGTGGATCGCCCTCATCACACAGCGCGCCCGTATAGGAAACCCAAATCGCCCTGGGATTTTGGAGATAATTACAAATTGGCCGGAAGGTGAAAACTTGGGTCTCATTGATGAAGAGGAGCAGGAACAAGTGACACGAGCTGAAAAAGCTCCACCGTACAACCAACTGCCAGCAGAAGAAACACGCTATGCTCTGTTCACTGATGGTTCCTGTCGCGTCGTAGGGATGAACCGGAAGTGGAAAGCAGCCGTATGGAGCCCCACACGACAGGTCGCAGAGGCCACTGAAGGAGAAGGTGGATCAAGCCAACTTGCTGAACTCAAAGCTGTTCAACTGGCCCTGGACATTGCTGAAAGAGAGAAGTGGCCAAAACTCAGAGGTAGAGTTTTGATTCATGGATGGTAGCCAATGCTCTGTGGGGATGGCTGGAAAGGTGGAAAAGGGCCAACTGGCAACGCAGAGGAAAGCCAGTCTGGGCTGCTGATGAGTGGAAGGACATCGCCACCAGGGTAGAGAAACTGTCTGTGAGGGTCCGTCATGTAGATGCCCATGTCCCCAAGAGTAGGGCTAATGAAGAGCACCGAAACAATGAGCAGGTGGATGAGGCTGCAAAGATAGAGGTGTCAAAGATAGACTTAGATTGGCAACACAAGGGAGAGTTGTTCCTAGCTCGATGGGCCCATAATGCCTTAGGTCATCAGGGTAGAGATGCCACCTATAAGTGGGCACGAGACCGAGGGGTGGATCTAACCATGGACAGTATTTCCCAGGTTATCCATGACTGTGTGACGTGTGCCACGATCAAGCAGGCCAAGAGGTTGAAGCCGCTATGGTACAGTGGGCGGTGGTCCAAATATAGATATGGGGAAGCCTGGCAGATTGACTACATCACACTGCCCCAAACCCGCCAAGGCAAGCACTACGTTCTCACAGTGGTAGAAGCCACCACTGGATGGTTGGAAACCTACCCTGTGCCTCATGCCACTGCCCGGAACACCATCCTGGGACTTGAAAAGCAGGTCCTTTGGAGGCATGGCACCCCTGAGAGGATTGAGTCAGACAATGGGACTCATTTCAAGAATAACCTTATAAACAGCTGGGCTAGGGAACATGGCATTGAGTGGGTGTACCATATCCCCTACCATGCACCTGCTGCGGGAAAAGTGGAGAGGTACAATGGACTGTTAAAGACTACCTTGAAAGCGTTGGGTGGGGGATCTTTCAAAAATTGGGAGCAGCATCTAACAAAGGCCACCTGGATAGTTAATACCCGAGGTTCCACCAATCGAGCAGGCCCAGCCCAATCCGAGCCCCTGCATAAAGTAGACGGAGACAAAGTCCCAGCAGTACATCTCAGAGGTTTGTTAGGAAAGACAGTTTGGATCAATTCTACTTTAAGTACAGACAAACCCATTCGTGGAGTTGTTTTTGCTCAAGGACCGGGTTGCACATGGTGGATAATGCGGAAAGATGGAACAACACAATGTGTACCTCAGGGAGATCTGATGGTTGGGTGAAGATCATGAATAAATGCCCTTGTCTGTATATAATATATGTGTTGTAGGGTTAAAATATATATATATTAATTTTGATAATAAGTTGACGATATGGGGATAAGGGGTGGAATGTCCTGGGGTGACTTTATGATACTGGTATCCCCAATCGTCTGGTTTATGTTAATATATTAAGTTCTGCACCTTTAAGACTGGCTTTGAGAGCAAGAGAGGGGGAAGAAGAAGCGCGCAGTTTGTGTTAAGGAAAAACATCACTCCCACACATCCCGCTCCTGGACTGTGGTGTCTGCAGCACGGACAGACAGCGGGACAGAGCTTTTCTCTGGCTTTTAGTTAGTTTTAGCTAGCTGAGGCAGAGGAGTTCCCTGGACCTTTGTTTGTTTTTTTCCCAATTTTCTTGGATCTGTGCAAGCCTGCTCTGGACTGAACACCCAGCCAAACCCCAGGAGCTCACGCCTGTGGCCCACCGGGGCCTGGGCCTCGGCACTTTCCAGCGCCGGAGGGACTGATAAGAACCTGAGCGAGCCGAGCTACACCACATGAAAAGGACTTGTTTTCTCCCTCCTAGATTTGCCATCCCATCGAACAGCAAGAGGTTTTATTATTTAATATTACTCAATTTCTGTTAAATAAACAGCTTTTTCCACTTCTCTCTAAGGAATTTTTTCTTTTCCCGGACCAGTTAGTGGGGAGGGGCATTTCCCTGGGGAAATCCCCATTTGGAGTTTTCCTTCCTAATTTGCCCTAAACTAAGACAGCTTGCTTGCTGTAATTAATAAATTTTTTTTTCATATCACTCTCTTGAGTGCATTCATAACACCTTTTGTTCCAAAGAATCCAGCACCAGCAAGAAGAAAAGAGAAGCAAGTGGCTGTTGCTTCCAAGAGAAGACCCCGCTGAAGAGAGCAAGAAGAAACCTCTCTAGCCTCTGACCTGCATACTGTAACTGTGAATATGTTTTTAAAAAAAAAATTCTGTTTCCTTTTTTTAGAAATAACCTACCTCTTACTCAAATCCATGTTTCTCATTTTTGTATAACAGAAAAGGGTGAGGTGTTGTAGTGTATCTAAAAATCTTGGTATCTCCCAAGGGTAAAACCTCTGGTTGTGTAATGTGAGTTCCTACCTGAGAACCTTCTTTCCCTTCCCCCTTCCCATTGGCTGTGACCTCCCTGCATCCCCTAATCACCCCTGCCCCCTGGTATAAGAGATGAGACCCAGAGCATTTCGGTCTCTCTCTTGCCCCGGATGGACGACAGACAGTAAACCCGGGATTATTCCAGCAAGTTTGAGCCTCCTGTGTCTAGATACTTTGAGTCCGTGTTGTATCCACTCCAGGACCCCCTCGGCCGCCTGTGCCTTGAGACGAGCAGGCTCTCACCACGGAGGGTGGGACAAAGGGGTCCCATCGGGGAGAAGGATTACAACAGTATTGCTGGTGACTTATCTTTGCCTGTTGGAACACATCTGGGAGACGTGCCTTTTCAGCTGGGGCAGCAAGGGAATCAGCCTTCCGGTTTCCCTCAGCGATTTCACCTGGCAAAGGGGTATGCGACCTTATATGCATCCCATAGAAAGGATGTTCTCTATTTGAAATCAAATAAATCAGTTTTGAGAGCAGTCTAAAGAGATGTTCGCTCTCAATGTCCTTGAGAACTGCCTGTTCCGCTCTGGACACCACCCCTGCCACGTAGGCTGAGTCAGTAACCAAATTAATCGGTTCTGAAAACTTCTCAAAGGCTCTCATGGCTGCAGCCAGTTCAGCTATCTGGGGTGACCCTTCTACAAACTCAACATCAGCTTCCAAAGCTGAGTCTGTGGATTTCTCCAAGTCATCACCGACTTGTGAGATGTCCCAGATGCATCAGTGAACACTGTGAGAGCTTTGAGTGGCCTTCGGTGCTATATAACTGAGTCCCCAGCCTCTCTGTTACCACTGTCCACCCCGCAGCGGGCAGGGAGGCTGGGGAGGTAGTTTTAGCTTGCCAGACGAGGCCTTAAAAAACGAGGCTCTTTCCCTTTGCTGAGATGGCAGTTGCAGTTTTATTCCTTGGGATCCTTTGGGGTGAGATGGCAGGAGGGAAAGAGGAAGAGGTATCGAGGGGCACCCCTTTTTCAAGGCAGGGGAAAGGGGGTGTGGGGGATTTACACAACCAATAAAGGGACCTGGGGAGAACAAGATAAGGGAAAGAACTTACAAGTCTACATTTTAGGGAGTACATTCTTTGGGTCATACCATTTTTCCTAACTGCATTACAACATCTCACCCTTTCTTATTATATAAAATTTTTGTTGAAGGGTTGCGTGATCATTTCAATACCCATCACAAGTTTGTTCACCACTCGTGATTGACGGGCCGGTCCAGTTGCTTCCGGTCCGCTAGCTCTATGTGGTTGATCTCTGAGGTAGTAGATACTAATTTCTTGAGAGCTTTTAAAACTAAGCAACGAACAATCCTGAAGGCTAGCACCATTAGAAACAGAACAATAAAAAACAACAAGATTGTTTTGATTATCGAGGTCCACCATCCTGTGAGTCCCCAGCCTCTTCTTGCTTCTCTTGTCCTATCAAGTTCGTCATCTCTCGGAGGGCTCCGTGGACGTTGGGAGCTTTTGAGGACAGGTTTAGGCAGCAAAGTCCTTCAAATTCCTGGCATTCGTGTCCATGCAGAAGCAAAAGAAAATCTATAGCCACCCTGTTCTGGAGGGTAGCTTGTCTGGTAATTTCTTCATCTTTGAGGAGGGAGCTGAGGGCAGTGGATGTTAAGTTGGCCTGTTTCACTACCCAGCATTCTAACTGTCCTAATTCACCTAATGCCTGGGCAGCTGCAACCCATGGAAGAAATATGGATACAGCAATTCTTTTTGATTTTGCCCAATGAAAAATGTCAGAATCACAATTTGGATCTAAGATGTCAGTGTTCCTTTTGTAAATTTCCCAAATTTCCCAAAGCTGAGTCTGTGGATTTCTCCAAGTCATCACCGACTTGTGGGATGTCCCAGATGAATTAGTGAACACTGTGAGAGCTTTGAGTGGCCTTTGTCTCCTTTTCTCACGAGGAATGAGGTGGGATTCCTCATGAAACAATTTGTGTGATGGTGCATGAACTGAAATTTGCCCACTATTGCTGTCCAGAGCGAACTGGAGGTTAGCATTGCTCTGCAGCAGATGCTCAAACATCTCTTTGGTCAGTCTCTCAGGGGAGTGTTTGCCTTCTCCAGAGAGCCTGACCGGGAGGTGAATACACATAAAGTCACAACCTGCCAGTTCCCGCAGCCTTACCCTGGCCTTTTGGATCAGCTGAGCCATCAGCTCTTGTGGCTTGGTGATAGTTTTGGGTCGTTGATGGGAGAGGAAGACCCATTCTATTATTAAGAGCGGATCTCTCTGCCCCTCGGCCCACTGGAATATTAACCCATGCAGGTGTGGCAATTTTTTCCAGGACAATAAATTTGAAAGGCAGCACAGGTTTGAAGCGGTGTGCCTGTCTTTCTGTCAAGGCCCTTTGTGCTTTTTCTATTACAGTTTTTGCTTCTGGAGTCAGCTCCCTGGGAGACAGCAGCTCTCTCCTTTCAATAAATTGAGCAGGGGGCTCAGGTCTTCATTAGTGAGACCTAGCCAGGGTCTGACCCAGTTTAGTGACCCACATAGGGAATGGAGATCTGCTAGAGTTTTAGGATTACCAATAATTTCCAATTTTTGTGGAACAACAGTCCATTTACTTATCTCCAAGCCCAGGTATTTCCAAGGTGGCATCATTTGAACCTCGTCTTCCTGCAATTGGAATCCAGCAGAGGTTAAAACTTTAACCACCAGGTCAAGGGTGTCTTGCAGCATGTTGTTATTGGGACAGCATACTAACACATCATCCATGTAGTGCAAAATGATGGCATCTCTTTTTTCAGCATGCACTGAGGACAGCAAAGACCCCACATACCACTGGTAGATGAAGGGGCTCGCTTTCATCCCCTGAGGTGATACTGTCCAGTGGTACCGTTTCATTGGAGCTTCTGTGTTAATTGTGGGAACAGAAAAAGCAAATTGCGGAGCATCCTCTGGGTGCAGAGGAATTTGGAAAAAACAGTCTTTAATATCTAGCACTGCTAGTAGCCAATTTTGTGGTAACATAATCGTGGATGGCATACCTGGTTGAAGAGACCCCACGTCCTCTATTTTGTTGTTTATTTCTCTCAAATCCTGAAGGAGGAGCCACTTACCCTTCCCTGGCTTTTTTATCACTAACACCAGGGAATTCCAAGGTCTGGTTGTTTCTACTATGTGTCCCTTGGCTAATTCTTCCACTAATTTTTCTAGCGCCCCAAGTTTTTGTCTGCTGAGAGGCCACTGGTTCACCCAAATTGGATTATTATCTAGCCAAGATAACTTTTGGACCAGACGCTCTACAGTGACCTCCATCAAAAATCCTGGGGGGTTTCCGGAATTGTTAATTTCACTCCCCACTGGGACATGGTGTCTCTTCCCCAGAGGGGGCACTTGTTGTCAATAACAAAAGGCCGGACACAAGCTATCCTACCGTCCGGACCTTCGATCGGGACAATATCTTTAGCGATTTTTGCCAGTTTCAACCCTCCAACACCCTGTATTTTTCCTGCCACTGGTTGCAGTTCCCAATGTGAAGGCCACACCTTTTCAGGCATGATAGTCACATCTGCCCCAGTGTCAATCAACCCTTCTACATGGAGATGTTCAGATCTGTGTGTTAAGGTACACCGCATAATGGGTTTGTCTTCACCCACCACTTCTGCCCAGTAGACTCCTGGTGCTTTGTCATCTACTGGGACTTCTGTTGGAACAGGTGTGATAGACTGGCATTTAAGAAAACAAAGAGAAACTCCTAAGGAAGTTATAACCGCTGGAGGCTGATGGGGGTTTGTTTCCTAGCCAACAGCTGGCCATTTCTAAGAATTGACAGCAGTTTTAACCATTGAAAAGTGAGATCAACCTGTGAACACCACCTTAAGACCTAAGCCTGGGAACTTCTTTGTCTCTTTTTGTTTCCTGGCTGTGAAAGGTAACTGAGCTTTAGCTGGCCTCCCGTTCCCTTGCCTGGGCCATGCGGCCCAGGCAGGGGCTGGGCTGAGCCTGCCGCGGCTCCCGGCCAGGAGATGAGGCCTGCGGGGCTTGCCCCGGGCTCTGGTCGGGCCAGGCCGGTCCCTGGCTCGGCTGCAGTTTTTGCTGTGACAATTCACCAGAGACTGCCAAGTAAAGAAAGGAAAAAAAAGCTCTTGACCTGCAGCAGGCTGAGACAGTGACCACACTCTCCAGAGCAGCCATGAAGAATCTTCCATCACAGACAGCTCCAGCCGCTGCTCCGGCAGAGATCACAGAACCATCTACAAAAGCCTGGGCAAGATTTTAACCCTTTCATTACCCAGATGAGACTTGCAGATTAATCCTTTTTTCCAGAGAAAGAAAAAGAGAGTAATCAACATGTAAAGAGACTTTATAAACTATCAGAGACAGAAAAGAAAGGAATTAAGCTTCAGAAAAGGTAGAGAATAAGGAGATGCTTTATAAGCTGAAATATTTTTCTGTTAAAGCTATGGAGATGGACAATAAAGTTCTGAAAAAACTCCTTTAATTCATGACAGAGTATATGGGGAGGAATGGAGTGATCAAAGTGTGGATTTTGAGCAAAAAGTGAAGTAGTTGTGATACAGTGAGGTGCTGGAACAGAGGGGGCAGAAGTAATAGTTGAAGATTTGTAGTTTTGTAGAGGCAAAGAGACAACTTCTGTTTCCAGGGGGGCTCACAGAGACAGATGAAGAAAACTATTGCCTTTGAATAACTCATCCTTAAAAATGACATCCCGAGACTCATGGCCCATAGCACACCTCAGGGTGATGTGAAATAGGAGGAGAAAATCTAATGACAGATTTCTGGGCAGCTGGCATCAGAAAAATAGAAAGCTATAACAGAAATAGTTTTCTTGTGAGAAACTCCATAGATTAGCAGAAGAAGACTTCTGTTTCCCTACAGAGACTGATGAAAAGATTCTAGCAGGAATTGGGGACTGTTTAAACACCAAAGTTTGTTGTCTCTATGTTGTCATGTGAACAAGGAAATGGTTGGGTAGTAGGGGATAAAGGAGTTCTCTGGAATTTATTCTGGTTTTCTTATTCTTGTAGTTTTGTCAATAAACTTTCTTTATTCCTTTTAAGTTTTAAGCCTGTTTTGCTCTTGTTCTAATCCATACCTCACAGCAAGAAATAAGTAAGCTTTCTAGTAATTTTTTTAGTAGCTGCTTTAAAACCACGACAACAGGGATCACCTGGGCTATTATCTGCCCTTTGGCTACATAGAAGGGTGGTTGAGGACATCTTGCCAAGAGAACGAGGTGTTTTAGGTCTCCCTTAATTGTCATGGGAGCCACCTCAATCTCTATTGGTGTGTGCTGTGTCTCCAATAACAAAATACCTATTATCCAGTTCAGCCAGGTCTTGTGAATTATCCTGCAAGTCCACTCCAACGACTGTCCAACGACCAGATCTGAAACGAAAAGCTTTAGCAGTTACAAGTCTGAATCGCTTTTGCGGTTGCCAGACCTTATTAGGCAAACACTCCTCACAATTATGTTTCTGCAGCCTCTCACCCCGCTCCCTTTCCTCCCCTTTTCCCATTAAAACAGAGTCTTTTTCCTGTTTCAGGTCTGTCATTTTTATGTCTCTGCGCTTGACAGAAAAGCGCTTTGGCTTCAGTTTTTTTGATTTGCTACAACTTCTTTCTGGTGTTTTCCTTGTTGCTGGGTTTGAGGACAGTTCCTTGCAAAATGTCCTGGTCTCTTACACTGGAAACAGATGATGTGCTGCAGCTGTTCGGGTGACATCTGTGGCTTGTTCATTCCTGGTGTTACAGCTGCCACTGTCCTTGGGTTGCCTGGTTTCTTGTCGTGTACACTGTACAAATCTGCTTTCTGGGCACATGCTTCAATCATATCTGCTCTGGTGGGTGGAGGATTAATAGGTAGACTCAGAATTACTCTACTACAAGCCTCGTTGGCATTCCTTTGGGCCATTTCTTTAAGCAGCTCCGTCTGGGCCACTGGTTCCTTAACTTGTCTCTGTATCTGTAGCCTAAGACCATCTACAAACTAAGAAACTCTCACATGGGAACTGGTTAATATTAACATACCTGACTTGAATATCAACTGTTGGTAATTGGTTAAAAATGTTTTCAGCTACATCCCAAACTTTGTCTGCAATAAACTTTGTTAATACTCTCACTTGATCGGCAGGATTAATCCAATTTTCCTCCCCACATAAATGTTCTAAAGTGATTTTGTTGTTCTCTGTATCACATGCATTTTGCTTACTTTGTCTGAGTTCAGCTAGGAGTTTTGTTGACAATTTTTTTCCATAAGCTTTCCCAAAGATCATATTCAGAGGGAGTTAGCAGACACCAAAATAAATCTTTAATATCTGCAGGAATTAAATCCTGTGATTTCAATGTAGTTCTTAATATTCCCCTCAAGACTTCGCCAACACGACCAAAATCATTCTTAATTTTACAAATATCCTTGATTACTTGGTAATTGAAAGGTTGATGTTGTAATCACATTGCTCCTCTGCTGCTATTGTATATTATAGGAGCTGCTGTTAGCATAACTTCATCTTCCCCAGGGCTGGTGTTCCCTGGGTTTCTCTGCCCTCACCCCCCCCCTCCCCCCACCAGGTTCTAGGGGCCCTATTCCCTCAGAGGGCCTGTGGAGAGACCCAGCTCCTCCCCTGCAGGAGCCGGGCGAGGGCCTGCACCATCCCCCCACGTCAAGCCCCGGGGGCTCCATTCCCTCACCGGGCATGTGGAGAGACCAGCCCCACCCCTGCAGGAGCCGGGAGAGGGCCCGTCTGCCCCCACACCAGGCCCCGGGGGTCTGCACCCCCCCACACCAGGCTCCAGGGGCTCCATTCCCTCACCGGGCCTGTGGAGAGATCCAGCCCCACACCTGCAGGAGCCGGGAGACGGCCTGCCCCCCCCCCACGCCAGGCCCCGGGGATCTGCACCCTCCCATGCCAGGCCCTGAAGGCTCCCACACCCCCCCCCCCGCCCAGGGGGCAGGGCCGGGACACCCCTTGCCCTGCCCCTCTGCAGGAAGGCACTGTGAATGCAAATTTTGGGATATCATCAGAGTGCAAAGGAATAGTAAAAAACCAGCCTTTTAAATCAACAATCAAAATGTCCCAGTTAGCAGGTATGGTAGGAGACGGCATCTGAGGCTGTAAAATACCCATACTTTCCATAACTGCATTAATTTTCCTTAGGTCATGGAGTAATCTCCATTTACCTAATTTCTTTTTAATTACGAACAAAGGAGTGTTCCACGGACTTGTTGATGGCTTGATATGTCTTTGATCTAATTGTTCCTGAACTAGGAATTTAAGAGCATTAAATTTTTCTTTTTCAAGGGACCACTGAGGAACCCACATGGGTTGGTCGGTGAAGCACTTCAAGGCTAATGTAGGGTGCTTTATGCCCTTCAGCACAGTGGCCCCCATTAAAAATCTGTTCTTACCCGAACTCCACACGCTGACAAATCATCCCTTGCCCACAAGTTGAGTGGTGCAGCAGTGACATGGGGACGGACTGTGGCTGTCTCGTCCCTCTGGATTTTTGACTAACACCAGTTTACTGCTTAAGTAATTCTGTGTGGTGCCCCGAAGGCCAGCAACAGCTGATCCCATAGCTGTGGTAGGCCAGGATTGGGGCCATGTTTTAGCAGATATGATGGTGACATCTTCTCCAGTGTCAATTGTCCCACTAACCTTAATCTGGGATGGAGTTGCTCAAGGCATTTTAAGTACAAACCATGTTTGGTCTCCAATCAGAAACGACCTGAGTCCAGTACACTTGAGGCTTTCCTATCAATCCGAAGCCTCCGTCTCCTTGCAGCTTTGAATCTGTTTTAGGAACACAAGACTTAAAAGGAATGAGTTGGGCAACGCAAGTTTTAGTTGGGATAGTCACAGGAGGGGTAGTTGTTGACACCATGGTACAAATCTATTCCGTGTAGTCAGCATCTATAACACCTGGATGAACAAAAATGGCTTGTAACATTGCACTTGATCTACCTAACAATAGTGCACTCAGTCCTTTTCCTATAGGCCCATGGGCCTCCAGGGGGACTTGATGCACCTTTAACAAGTCTATAGTTATTGCATTGTCTGTGCAAACATCCATTCCAGCTGAGCCTTTTGTTCTCCCTGTGAGCTGATCACATAGCCTCGGGCTGTGGTACCAAGAAGGTGCTTGTGTTTTCACATGCTTCCCTTTCCTGCTCCAGCTGGGATTCCAGTTTCCCTGGTTGCTGAGAGATTGCCCATTAATGTGGAATTTGGATCTACAGCCCTTGGCAAAATGACCAGGTCTTCCACATCGGTGACAGTTTGCTACTATAGGCCCAGTCCCTTGTTTTTGGCATGACCCCAGTGAGTTGGACTTGTAGGGACAACTTGCTTTTGTGTGGCCTTGTTGCCCCTTTCCATAGGATTGGCATGACACCTTTACAGCAGCTGCAAGAGAATTGGCTAACAAGTCCATGCTGTATGATTCAGTTCCAACCTTAGCATATGCATTAATCATTTCCTCTAAGGATAGATTTTCTTTGGGTAATAAATCTATAGCTTTTCGGCTGTCCTCGTTTGCATTGTCCTGTGCCAATTGCAATATTAATTGATTCCTTGCATTGCTGTTTGCTATTTGCTTTTTCATAGCATCTTGTAAATGTTCTATGAATTGCATATATAATTCCTTGGGGCCTTGTTTTATGCTTGAGTACCATTGGGTTGGAATAGACGTTTGCAATTTTCATCAGGGCTTGCATTCCTAAGTCTCTTGCCTGTGCTAATATTGAGGGATTTAGATGTGCTTGCATTAATGAATTTTCAGTGGAAGGCAGTCCCATGAGTTGAAAAATCCCTGCCCCAAAGCATGGGTCTTGCTATGAAATACCTGAGTTTCGCAGTCCCTGCTCCTCTGCATAACATCTCCAGGTGGATTCAAACATCACGCATTGCACTGGAGTACAGAGTAATTTAGAGATTTGCTTCATGTCAAAAGGAGTTAATTCACTGGCAGTTAAAAACTGAAGCATATTTACAACTGCAGGACACCCCAGTCCATGTTTAGTAGCCAATTGGCATAGGTCAGAGAGGACTTGCCAGTTAAAAGGGATATGTTTATCAGGTGCAGTCCCACTACCTTGCAGAACTGGGAATGCTGCAATTGTCCCACCCACTTGCTGCCAGTCCTCTGATGACAGTGAAGGCATGGGCACAGAAATTTGGTTGGCCCCTTCAATATCCCCACTTGGAACCACCATCCGTTTTATCTACTTCCAGAAGCTAACTGGATCATGTTCAGGGATGATATCCAATAGGAGCAGGGTATTGGCAACGCAGGGGAGGCTTCCTCCCGGGGGTATGGGTCGGCAGCAGGCTCCATCAGCACGCTGCCAGCCCTTCTGGGTTTGGGAGCCACTCAACTTCTGGGTTCCGGCACACTTCCAGGTTCTGGTGCTCTTCTGGGTTATCAGGGAGGCATGGTGCTGCTGCAAGTGGGCATGTCAAGCAATGGCCGGGCTGCGTGGGCAGCCCTGGCCACTGTGCTGGCACTGCAGGGGCTTCTGGCGCTCACTTTCCAGCTACCTTCCTCACACAGCCCTCCAGGCTGTTTTACTCTCACAGCTCTGGCTGCTATTCTTTTGCAGCTCTGGCTGTATTATCCCTCACAGCTCTTGGCCATCCCTCTTTGGTATTCTGTCTCCTTTCTTCTCTCGTGGCTTAATTATTGTCATCACATCGGGACTCACCAAATGTCATGGTTGTGGGAGACGGAGAGACAACATAACATTGAAGTTCATGCGGCAGAGTGTCGCTCTATTTGGAACGGTGAGAAGAATGACACAGACTCTCTTATGAGTTGAACAGGAGAGCCTAAGTTTTATTACCTCAGATCTTCTTTTATAGACCTATATGCGAAAGTACAGAAAGGTAAAACTTATTGGTTAGTAAACTAACACATTACCATCATTGGTCAGTGGGGTACACCACCCCTCGACCTTCTCTTGCAAGAAAAAAAGAAACTGACAAACTACCTGCAAGGCTGTCTTCTATCTCTGAGGATTGTTTTAATTCCTCCTTATGAGCAGAACTGAGGGTCCAATATGCTGACCAGTCCCATCCCAAAGGGAAGTCTGCTCCCCCCCTGGGGCCTGAGTAAGACATTACTAGGAGACTCCCTGGTCTGGTATGGCCCTCTGATTATTATCTACTGTTGGTTGTTCAGGTTGGCAGTTAAAGAGAGAAATCCAATGGTGATCAAAAGGGACTTCAGGGCACTGGAACAATTGATTGAAGGGACAGGTATGCAGGTGGTGTTTTCCTCAATCCCTTCAGTATCAGGGCAGAATACTGAAAGGAACAGCCGAAGCCACTTGCTTAACATGTGGGTCAGAGGCTCGTGCCATTGGTGGAATTTTGGCTTTTTCAGGTGGTTTACATGGCACCAGGCCTGCTGGTAACACATGGGGTTTACCTGTCTCAAAGGGGGAAAAGAATTTTAGTCCATGAGTTGGTGGGACTGATTGAGAAGGCTTTAAACTAGGTTTGAAGGGGGAAGGGGATAAGACCAGGCTCACTTGAGAGGAGCCTGTTGGCAGCAGGCCAGTGTTGGGGGGTGAAATCAATAGCCCAGCTGAAGTGCATCTACACCAATGCACACAGTATGGGTAACAAACAGGAGGAGCTGGAAGCCATTGTGCGGCAGGAAATCTACTAGTAGATTACAGCATAACAAAACAGTGCAATCAAGGTATCAAGGTACCTATATTAAAGTTTGCAAAAGAAATAGTCTTGATTAGGACTCAAATGTAATTTACCATCAAAATGATGATAATGTGCACAGATTCCTTTCACTTAACCTCCAGGGGAGTAACTGTGGAGCAGGTGTCCCTACTCATGGGAGGAAGTCCACACATTTCCAGGAAAATGTATAGAAAATTTCTGCTTTGTGGAAGTTTGTTGTGGCTTTTATAGTTTGTAAAGTAAGTGTCTGTCAGTCAGAAATCAAATTTATCTTGCCAGATCTCACTTCAAATGTAAGATGTTTATTGGCAGTTGGGAGATGCCAGACCAGTGTTAACCCCATGGCACCAGAGTAACTCACTACAAGAGAGCTTGTCCTGTTTGAGTTATCTGACTGGTTAACAAGCAACAGATAAGCTCTTGTGGAGGGATAAGATTCCCTGTTACAATGATTCTGTGATTCAAGACTCCAAATGCAATAGGTTTGATTTATTAAAATATGGATATGATCTAGTATCAATATCCAACTGTGATGGACAAAAGACTCTCTAACTGTTTGAAGTTAGGAAGTGTATGTTTATTCAGTGGCGGGCTAGTGTGGGGCTAGCCCCCTTAATACACACTGCCCGGATTACAGGTGATTACAGGTCTTTTATTTACAAAAGCATTGAATACAAATGCATATTCATAACCCTGTCACCACCCACTCTCCGCTTCATATGTTAATTTGCAAAAAGCAATTAAGCATGCGTAGTTTGTTCTTTGAAATGGGTCGGTGGTCTTTTTATGGGGAGGGGTTCTGAACCACAGTGCCTGTACAAATTACAGGCCGCATAGCTTTCTCAAGTCCAGCCTGAGAAAGTAGCCTGGGAAGTTTTAAGGAAGAATCAAAACAATCCTCAGAGACACAAAACAGCCTTGCAGGTGTTGTTTTCTATTCCTTGTTTTCCTTGCAGGAGAAAGTCAGGGGGTGGTGAACCCCACTGACCAATGATGGTGATGTAGTGATTTACTAACCAATAAGAGTTTCCTTTCTGTACTTTCCATGAACTAATCTATATAACAAGCCTAGAGCAATAAACTAGAATATTTCTTCTGTTGTGACTCCCTTGAGAGTCCGTGTCGTTCTTTCCCGCCGTTCCCAATTAGAACGACAAGGGGTCACAAAAGGAGGAAGGAATACAGGTCTTCCTCGTTCTGACCTTTCTACCTTTTCAATACAAAGTGACAAATGAACCTCTGGTTGGACTTCCAGTTTCCTGTCTTCAATAAGTTTCTGAATACAGGAGATTTGTAATTGTCTTGTGTTCTTGAAGTCTCTTATCAGATTCTCTGTTTCTCATTACAAGCCCAGCTGAGCAAACATAAAGTTGACAGGCAATTAGTTATTCAAATCTGGGATAGCTAACTATTAACTCCTAATTTTAGCAAGGCCTATTTATCTACCTTTAATTTTAGCAAGGCCCATCTATTTCTTTTTAATTAGTTTCAGCAAAGCTTATCCTTAGTTAAAATCTTAACTTCTCTAAAATCCTAAATTCTTCAAAGTTTGTGGCTCAGGTTCCATTTCAGTACTTCTTACTCCTTTAAAAATAAGGTACAAAAGACGACACAGGTATTTACAGGCCCATTTTCTTACTTTAGTGCCTGGGAAAGTAATGGAACAAGTCCTCCTAGAAACTATTACAATACAAAATAAACAGGTGCTTGGGAAAAGCCAGCAAGAAAGATGTGGAGAGACTGAAATAGGTCCAAAGGAAGGCAATGAAGATGATCAAAGGGCTGGAAAACCTGCCCTATGAAGAAAGAATTAAGTAGTTGGGTCTTTTCTCCCTGGAGAAGGCTCAGAAGGGACCACATGACAATGTTCCAGTACTTAAAGGGCACCTACAAAGAGGACAGAGGCTGTGTTTTCACAAGGAGTCACATGGAGAAGACAAGGGATGAGTTCGAGTTGTATCAGAAGTTTCATCTCAGTTTCGGAAAGAATTTTTTTGCAGTGGGAACAATCACTGAAACAACCTCCGCATAGATGTGGTAGAGTCTTCCATCACTGGAGGTTTTCAAGATGTGATTGGACAGGGCGTTACATAATCTCATCTAGATTCCCTTCCCTACAACAGGTTGGATCAGATGATCTTGTGAAGTTCCTTCCAACCTAGGCTGTTCTGTGACTCTGAAATATTCTACTCAACCAACAGTGTTCATAAAGTGGAAATAAAACTCTGTTAAAAACCGTTAAAGGGACAAAAAATAGGAAGAAAATAAATATTTGGTAGACTGAGGAAAATTGTGAGAAATGAATAAGTGTAGAGATGCTTTAAAACATGATAGTCTTTAAATCTATGTGAAGCAAAAGGGTTCTGTCAGGGTTAGAGGGGAAGTTCAGGAGGACTTTTTTTTTCAGGGTTAGGTGTTTTTTTCTTTTTTTTCTTTTTCTCGGGGAAATTTTTTCTTCCATCTGCTACTTGAAAGAACGACTATTTGGGGGGAGGGGGTTTCCCAGTAGACAAATAGAGCTAATTAGGAAACAAAAGAAATGGCTACTCCCACATACCATGGTAATGGCCCAGACAGAGAAACAAAAGTTTGGGAGTGATGCCTGAGGGGGAAGCAGGGTGGTTTCAGCAGCTTCTTAGCTGGGGGTAGGGCAGCCTTTGCGTGGCCTCGTCGGGAACAAAGAATTCTCATGGGCAGGGATTTTTTTTCAACACTGCAGTGGAGCTCTGCCTGCTGCCGGCCTTTGGGCCCATTGCTAGCAAGAGAGACACACCGAGAGACCAACGCAGTCCACCTGGGTGACCGGAGATGTTGTCCCTTCGCCCCTACTCCCCCAGAGCCGCCACCTGGAGGGCTGCCTGGAGACGGAGCAACAGCCTGTCAGACCTTTTTTCTGCACGGTAGTGTGACATCTGGATAAAATCCTATCTCTCTTTTCAGCCTGTACCAGCTGCTGTTAGCGGTGCCAAAGACTGATCACCACTTCCGTGGGTGGCTACGAGACTCAACCCGTCTTTTCTCTCTCATCTGAGCTGCCATCACCACCAGGGAGGTCCCGATCTTGCATCGATGCACCCCCTGCAGCCTCACGGCAGTCACTGCATCATCTCGGCCTATACGTGAGCCAATAGTGCCCCCTGCCGGTTGAGGTCAAAATGATAACAAAGGGAAAATTACTTGATGGGCAGGAAAAGGCTTTTATTGGGTTTTCTGTTTTTGTGTTGTTGTTGTTATTGTTTGTCTATCATGTTGTGGTAGTATGGCATTTAGGAAAAAAAAGTGGAAAACATCCACAGAAGTGATTCCTCTGAGAGAGGCTGCTGGGAGTTTTTTCTCTGCTTGAGATCAGGCCAATAGCTAGCCAGTTTTGAGAACTGTCAGCATTTTGGACCACTGAAAAGTAAGATCACCTTTGTGAATACCACCTTTTAAACCCAAGCCTGGGAAATTCTTGTCTCTTCGTTTCCGGCCTTGAAAGGTATTGGAGCTCTGGTGCGGCTGGCCCAGCTCCCCCACGGCCTGTGTGGCCTCGGGGGGGGGGGGGGGGCTGGGCCAGCCTCCAGTAGCTCCCAAGTGGGGGATGGAGACTGTGGGGTTTCCCCCGGCCCCAAGCCAGGCCAGGCTCTGCTGTGGCACCTCCTGGGATGCGCTCCATATCCCATTCCAGCAGGGTGGCTGAAGCCCTCCCCAGGGGGGCCCCCAGCTCTAGGCTGGGCCAGGCCACAGCTGGTGACATCTTGCTGATACCCTCTTGCCCCCCTATGGCCCACACAGATGGGTCCAGGCTGAAAACCATCTATTCTCTCCCAGCGGCTGCTGGGCTGAGAGAAAGAATCAGCTCTGCCTGAAATCTGACAACATGACAGCTTGCGCTGCCTAGGCAAGATTTAACTCTTTCATTACACAGATGAAACCTGCAGACTTTAATTCCCTCTCCAGAGAGAGAAAAGTCAGAGTAATCGACACATAGAGAGACAACATGAAACATCAAGGTCAGTAAAAAAATGTCAAGCCTCAGATGGAAGGAGAATGATGAGATGCTTTAATAAGCTGAAATATTCTTTTGGTAGGGCCATGGAGATGGAAAATAATGTTCTGAAAAACTCCTTTAATTCATGAAAAAGTATTGGGGGAATGAAGTATTTCAAACTGTAGATCTGAGCAAAGGTATCCATTGATGAAGCTAAGCAGATGGTGGAGTAACTGTGATCCCATGAGATGCTTGGAGAGAGAGAAGTGAGAGCTGATGAAGACCCTTTGCCCCAAGGGAGAGAAGAAGCAAACCTCTGTTCCTAGAGGTGATAACAGAGACAGATGAAGAGAACCTTTGCCTTTGAATAACTCATCCTTAAAATAATACCCCTTGAGTTCATGGTCCATGAACACACCTCTGAGTAGTGTGAAAATGAGAGGAAAGCATGATGTCAGAGTTTTTTTCCCAGGCAGCTGCCAGTCATGGAAATTAAAAACCATGAGAAAACTGTTTTTCTTGTGGAGAACTCTCCATGGAATGACAAGACAAGACTCCTCTCCTTACAGAGACTGATGAAAAGACTGTTGTATAGTTGGTACTGCTTTAACATCCCAGGTTTTGTCTCTACAGTGTCAGTTGAGAAAGGAAAAAAGTTGGGGGGGGGGGAGAAAAGGTTTCTGTAGTTTTTATTCTGGTTTCTTATTCTTGTAGTCCTGTTAATAAAGTTTCTTTATTTGTTTTAAGTTTTAAGCCTGTTTTGCCCTTCTCTTAATCCGTATTTCACAGCAAGAAATGAGTAAGTATTCTGGTGATTTTTAGCTAGTGCTAAAAACCCCCACACTTGTTATATATATTTTTTCTAGTAAGGAACTGTTATTTCTTTTCCCATATCTTTGTCTCAAAGTCCTGTAATTTTAGAGTTATAATAAGATGGAGGGAGGGGGTAATAATTTTTATTCCAGGAAGGTTCCTGCCTTCCTTAGCAGACACATGTAATTTAAACCAGGACATTATTGTCAAGGAGCTCAATGCTGAACTAGAACTCTATATGACATCTATTTACTATCAAATATGGATTCAATTGTTGTAAAATCTATGCTTATCTTTTTTAAAAAGGTCTTTGGACCACTCATTTATATGTTTATATCCTGAATCTATCAAAGCAACGTGCCTGTGTTGAGTATTATTACAAAATAGGAGCTTCCTCTTTCTTCTGAAGTACACATTTCCTCCTTTTTCTGATATAACCTCTGTGGTTGCTTTAGCATTAGTATTTAAAGTATCTTGATGTTGCTAAAATATGCTTTAGTAAAAATGCTCAAGTGGGCAATTAAGTTTCTGCATTATGAAGGCAGTAGGTTCTATAACTAATTATACTTGTTTAACTTCATGGTGTTTTGTTCTAGTCTGTTAAGTCTCCCTCTCTAATGTTACCTGAAGTAAATATTGGAGTTTTAATATTGGGAGCAGATCACTAATCTGAGGGGGGTTTTTTGTTTACATTGGCACAGAGTGAAGATAGTTCAAGTCCCAAGAGACAATGCCTTTCTCATTTGGTCTTTGACCATACAACAGCATCACTAACTGTATCACCAATGCAACCATGGGAGATGACATCAAATAGGCACCTTCCTTTGTCTCAGTCCAGCCAACACCACTTGTCTGGGGAACACTGAAGCACACCTGCATGAAGGAGGAAGAGGTAAGTAAACTATTTAGGTTAGGGACCAGTTTCTTATTCTCTCTATTGTCAACTCAGGGAAAACCTATTTGATACAACACTGAATTGTAGTTATTATATGATAAATACTTTAATACTTCTTTTGACTTTTTTTAAACTAACTTTTAAGTGCAACAGAAAACTATTAAAAGTGATTCAAGTTCTCGCATCTTCCAATAATTTGTGAGAGTAGAGAGAAATTGGAGAAGGGAATGTTTATTAACATTTTTTGTTATGAGCTGGATACTTACTCTCATTCTGCACTGGAGAAATAAGTGTTTTAAAAATGGGCAGGAGTGAATTGTAAGTTGACCTTGACTAGGTGCCAGGTGCTCACCTAGTCTTTCTATCACTTTACCTCCTCAGTAGGACAGGGGGAGAAAAATATGTCTAAAAGCTTGTGGTAAAAATAAAGACAGGGAGATTGCTTACCAGTTCTTGTCACGGGCAAAACAGACTAGACTTGGTGAAATTAATTTATTTTATTGCCAACTAATAACAGAGTAGGATAGTAAGAAATAAAACAAAAATAAATATACCTTCCCCCCATGTCTCCCTTCTTCCCAGACTCAACTTCCTTCCCAAATTTTCTGCCTCCTTCCCCCTGAGTGGCGCAAGGGGATGGGGAATGGGGGTTGTAGTCTGTTCATAATGCTTTATGTCTGCTGGTCCTTCATTCTCACGCTCTTTCCCTGCTCCAGAATGGAGTCCCACCCAGAGGAGACAGTCCTTCATGAACTTCTCTAACATGGATCCACCCCACAGACTTCAGCCCTTCAAGAACTGCTTCAGCATGGGTCCTTTCCACAGGGTCACAGGTCCTGCCAAGCTCTCTATAGGCTGCAACTTTCTTCTGGTCAAATCCATGTGCTCTGTTGTGGAATCCTCCAAGGGCTGCAGGGTAAATCTCTGCTCCACTATGGATGTCCATAAGCAGCAGGGGGACAACATGCATCACCATGGTCTTCACCACAGGCTGTAGGGGGAATCTCAGTTTCGGTGCCTGCAGCACATACTCCCCCTCCTTCTTCACTAACCTTGGTGTCTGCAGAGTTGTTTCTCTCACATAGTCTCACTCTTCTCTCTCATCTGCTGTTATGCACAATTTGTTACCCTTTCTTAAAAATATTTACAATGTTGCTGATTGGCTCAGCTTTGGCCAGCCTTGGAGCTGGCTAGAACTGTCTCTCATATGGGGGCAGCTTCTGCCATCTTCTCACAGAAGCCACTTCTGCAGCCCCTCTGCTACCATTGTTGTGTGCAATTTTTGGAATTCCTAATAACAGTGCTTCATTATATAACTCTTTCCACCTCTGATTTTTAAGTGGATGATCTGTAAGTCCTGGTTCCCATAAATAGTTAGTTTGTCTGACATTATTGCCAGTGTGTTTGGTATTGCCATGGAAAAAATTCCATCCCATACCTTGTGCATGATTTATGATATTATGCATTAGTGTTGCCCAGATGGAGATTTCCGTAAGGTTTAAGTCTGAAGCCACACTTCTAACCAATTGTACTTAAAAGGATGCATCTCTTTTGATTTCATCTCGTTTTGCGATAGGGAAGGGTTTGGAGTATGGTGAGGCCCCCTTAGCAGCTTTAACATATTATAGTCCATGGCTGCAGTAATAGGAGCATCAATAGGCTGATGCTCATGCATGTCTTGGATGTAGGCAGCTTTTGTAATAACAGGGGAGAGCTCAGACAAAGAATTAATAAATATTGCCAGAGGCTCTCCCCTCTCCTGCACATCCATTCTGCCAGCCCAGTATGCCACCTTACTTGTTATTGAGTGTCATTTAGGGAAAAAGGACCAGAAGATAAAATAACACCAGGACCCAAGAACCTGTTGGCCTCTTCACCATTAATAGGATTCAGTCTCCTCCAGTTAAATAAACATGTCACAAATATTCAGTTTCAGTTTTACCTGCCTTACAGCCATAGCATTATTGTAAATTAGTTATGTGAATTGAATCAAATGTTTTTTTTTTTTTTGGGTATTGTTAGCCTTCAGGAACACATAATCACGGAATGATTATATGAAGGTGCTTTATTAAAGAGCTCTGGGCGTCAGGGGTACACATACCCAAATCTGACCCGCCTTGGTTTTGAGCTGAACATGTTTTTATACTCTATTGTTATGTAACTTACATATTAATTATTAAACTTACATTGTTCCATTGTATGCATTGATTTTACCCAAGCATGTATTTCTCGTGATCCCCCCTCAAACCCCTAACATAGTTTCTCATGATTCTTTAAACAATAATTATATCTAATCACATCTAACAATTATATCATTTATCATATACTGACTACACAGGTGCAGTTTCACATGATCTTAGCAAGCATAAGGCCTAACATTTCCCAGGGCCTACTTTTAACACTTTTCCCAGGGCTTGCCAAGCCTAACTTTCTTCCTAACTCCCCAAATTTTCTATGATTTTAAAATCTTTTACTATCAGTATGATTTCCCTGTCTACCCTGAGGTCCAGTGGTTACCTCAGTTTTTACAATGGGCCTGGCTATGCACATAGGGGGATTATTAGGAGGTAAGAAATCATCTTCCCCTGGTTCATTATCACTGGGATCACCCCATATGTTACTGTCCCAAACTTCAGGAGATGCAATTAATTTCCTAATTTGCACAGTGTTAGGAGGTTTTGGAGCCCACGTAAGCATTAGCTCAGCTTTTTCTCCCAGCTTTTGTTACCCTTTCTGTTCCTCTTGTAACTGTATCTGCAGATGTTCTATTTTCAAGGACAATAACTCAGTCGCTTTCCTAGTTCCCAGTTCAGTTTTTAGTTCTTGTTTCTCTTTAATAATATCTTTTTTGGTATTGGCAGGAAGATTCTAGACAGGTGCCTAGCATTTTTCAAATAATTATTTTATCTTTCCCATCCCTTCAACTGAGTTGCAGAATAAGGACTTTATAATCAAAATTGTAAAGAGATATGTTTTACTTCCAGCAGCTGACAGCAGCAGTGATGCATGGGGAATTTTCCACCATGCATGTGTACTTGATTGAGACAGGTTATAGGTTTCAATATACATTGACCTCCTAAGTCCACACATCTCTGCCCACCCATTCCTTGCCCATCCTCTGCCTTCTTGCGCTTCATAATATAGTCTTCTGTGGTGCCACACATCCTGGTGGTCATGGACAGTGGTCTTCTGATGAAGTAAAGACATCTTTCTCAGTGTTCACTGATTGACCCGTCTCTGGGCAAGCACAGTGGAGGTTTGGCTTTCTCCCGGGTCAGTTTGCCCTGGCCAAACCAGGAGCCTGGTTTTTGCTGGCTTCTTAAACCACAGGTTCTGCTTTATCAGGTTTTCACAATACCTAAGTATTGCTTTACTGAGTTTTCACAATGTACATCTTCTCTTTATGGCTTTTACCTATCAATTAAATTCCTATGTGTTCTTGTTACAAGTTGTTTCTACCTTTGAAATAAGCTATATTTCTTTTTCCCTCCACCTGCTTAAGCACTATATACTTCTAAAGTTCTGAATTTTCATAAGCATACATCTTTCCCATATCACAGCAGTCACTAGCAACTTTTAAATGTTCTTCCACAGCTAAATTGTTGCATTTCTCCTATGGTGTGGGGTTTGGGGAGATGACAGATGGCTTCTTTCCAATCTCTGCTGAGTCATTGATGTCCATGGAAGATCTCCAGCACCAAATAAATCACTGCTTCCTTGGAAATCTGTGCTTTCTCTTTTTAAACTCTATACCTATTTAGTCCCAAAAAGTTTAACAGACTTACAGTGAGTTGGATGCAGTGATCTTGATCTTCGGCAGCAATTAGTATATCATCCACATATTATAAAACAACTCCTCTTGGCTGTTGCCTTCTCTAGTCCTCCAATTCTTTTGCCAGCTGGTTTCCAAGTATAGTTGGGCTATTCTTGAAACCCTGGGGTAGGACTGTCCAGATGAGTTGGCTTCTTCTCCCTGTTTCATGACTATCCCACTTGAAAGCAAAAAGTTCTTGACTGCTCTTATTGACAGGAATACAGAAAAAGGCATCTTTAAGATATAGCACGGTGAACCACCCTAAATGATCTGTCAGTGTGGTCAAAAGGGTATATGGATTGGCCACATCTGGGTGAATATCCTCTGTTATTTTGTTAACTGCCCTTAAATCTTGCACCAATTGGTAGTTTTTACCATCAGCCTTTTTTACTGGCAGGATGCGCAGGTTTTATTTGGCTTCACATTCTACTGATAACCCAAATTTAAGGAACTTCTCAATTATAGGAGCTAACCCTCTACAACTTTCAAACTTCAAAGGGTATTGGTTTTGTCTTACGGGTGGGGCTCCAGGTTCGATTGCTCTGGTTACAGGCTTTTACTAGTTTGAAAGCAAACCAGTAGGAGATCCCAAGTCAGAACTACAATTAAATAGGAAAATTACAATAAATGCAATAGTACAAAAAACACTGACAGAGTCAGAATATAACCTGACACCCTGTCAGTCAGGGTCGTGGTAGCTGTCTGAATAAATGGTGGCTGCAGTCCTCCTGGAGTGATAGATGTGGTTCTGTTGAAGCAGTGATCCTGTAGAAGGGTGTGGTCTTCCTCTGAAGGTCCGGTGGTGGTTTAGAAGAGTCTGGTCTTCCTCTGGGAATCCAGTAGATAAGGCTGTTTGTGGTGTTCCAAGTCTCAGATTATATCCAGGTAGGAATGCTTGGTTCATACCCCCTGGGCAGAGCATCTCACAATGGGATGATGTAATTTTATCAGTCATGCAGTGAGACTCAATGGCCCATTAACAAAAGATATCCCCCTGGAGGGGGGATGGGTCGTGGAAGAGATAAAGAACACTGCCCTGTGCCCTGAAAATTAAACCTTCTGATAATATTTTCATAGTTTTAGTTACTTTCCCATGAAAGTAACATAAATATAAGTTATCACATTCCTTCTAAGAAATTTAAGTCTAAGTCTTTTGATGGACGTTTCTCATGACCAGTGTGCTTGGGAAGGTGGTAACTTAATTATCCAGTCCCTGGTCATTGTCGAGAATCTATAAATACTGGTGTCAGAGAATAAAAGACGATTTTTTGTTCTGACACTGAGAGTGTTCGTGTGAATCATTTTGTGTCCTTTAGCGACACTGCCCCACCTGGTTTTAACAGATGGTAATAGAATACATACTTTTGGTTACATCTTACATTGTAACCTAAGACAAGGTTCTGCACATTTGGACCTCCCAGGAAAATCACTAGCCCACACTATTGGAATGACAGCATTTTAAGCTTCTGTGGGGATTTCACCATGGTCCTCCTGTATGAAAAGGGCAGTTGCTCCACAGATTTAGTTTCAGGAATTATAACTTTTATTCACCCCCTCTTGCTAAATTTAATTTCCGCTTCTAAATTCTCTAATAGGTCCCTACCTAGCAAAGGCTTCGGAGAGTTTGGCACATAGAGGAATTGATGAGTCACCCAATGTTTTCCCAATTTAAAATTTAAAGGTTGGAAGAAAGGCCTTGATTCACTTACCCCTGTAGCACAAATCACTTCTAGATTATCTTGACTCAGTCTCTCTTTTAAGGTGTTTAACACAGAATATGTTGCCCCTGTATTCACCATGAATTCAATTTCACTTTTCCCCAACTTAGCTATAACCAAGGGTTCCACTAGGGAGAAAACCTTTGGTCCCCTTCAATCCCCATTCACAGCTAGTACAGGAGCTGGGTCTGGGGTTTTCTTTTTCACCAACATCGGACACTCCTTTTTAGTGTCCCTTGTTCTTGCAAAAAGCACATTGATCTTTATCCAGCGGGAGAGGAGTGTGGTATTTTGACATTTAGGGAAAGTAGTAAGAACCACCCACAGAAGTGATTTCTTTGAGAGAAGCTGCTGGGAGCTGCTTCTGTTCCTGAGATAGGTCAATAGCTGGCCAGTTTTGAGAACTGACAGCATTTTGCACCATTGAAAATTAAGTCCACCTCTGTGAATATCACCTTTTAAAAAACACAAGCCCAGGAACTGTCTCTTTGTTTCCGGCCTTGAAAGGTAGCAGAATTTTGATGAGGCTGGCCCTGCTCCCCCGCGGCCTGTGCAGCCTGGGGGGGGGGGGGGGGGGGTGGGGGGGTGGCTGGGCCGGGCCCCAACGGTTCCTGGACAGGAAATGAAGGCTGCGGGGCCCCCACCCCCCCAGGCCCGGCTGGGCTCTCCTGCAGCGCTGGTTCCTCACTAGAAGCCCTCTGGGTCCCGTTCCAGCGGGGTGGCTGAAGCCCCTTCCCAGGGGGACTGAGCCCTCCCAGAGAGTCTGCAAAGCCCTTTCCAGTGGCGCCGCCAGGCCAGGCTGGCCCCGGCTTGGCTGAAATTCTGCTGCCGCTGAGTTTTACCAGAAACTGCTGGGCAGGGGAAGGGGAAGCCATGCGGCTGCTGCCCCAGCAGAGATCACGTGACCATCCACAAGACTGGGAAAGAGATTTAACCCTTTCACTACACAGATGAGACCTGCAGACCTGGTTTTACCCCCAGGGAGAGAAAAGAGTGATAGACACGTAGAAAGACAACATGAAAACATCATGGTCAGTAAAGGAAGGAGTCAAGCCTCAGATGGAAGAGGGATGAGGAGATGCCGAATGGGGCTGCAATATTCTTTTGGTAGGGCTATGGAGATGGAAAATGATATACTGAAAATATCTCCTTTAATTAATGAAAGAGTATTGGGGGTTTGAAGTACTCAAGCTGTAGATCTGAGCAGAGGTGTCCATTGATGAAACTAAGCAGATGGTGAAGTAGCTGTGATCTCATGAGATGCTTGAACAGAGAGATGAGAGTTGATGAAGATCCTTTTCCCCCAGTGAGAGAAGAAAACATCTGTTCCCAGAGATGATCACAGAGACAGATGGAGAGAACCTTTGCCTTTGAATAACTCATCCTTAAAATAATACCCCATGAGTTCATGGCCCGCAGACACACCTCTAGGAGGGCTGTGAAAATGGGAGGAAATGTCACAATGGCAGAATTTTTTCCCAGGCAGCTGCCAGTCATGGAAATGAAAAGCCACAAGAAAACTGTTTCTTGTGGAAAAGTCTCCATGGCATGATGAGAAAACTCTTGTCCCTACAAAGACTGATAAAAGACTATTGTATAGTTGGTACTCTTTTAACATCCCAGGCTTTGTCTGTACATTGTCAGTTGGGAAAGGAAAGTTAGGCAGGGGGAGGAAATGTTTCTGGAGGTTTTATTCTGGTTTCTTATTCTTGTAGTCCTGTTAGTAAAGTTCCTTTATTCCTTTTAAGTTTTAAGCCTGTTTTTCCCATCTCCTAATCCATATCTCACAGCGAGAAATGATTAAGTACTCTGGTGATTTTAGCCAGCATTAAAACCCACCACATTATTTGGTGTGTTGGCTGGGAAACTCAAATTGGTGAATCTAAACCACTACAAGGAGTATTCCTTTTTGATGCCTTAGATGACTTTTCCTGATCGCCTCTCTTACCATGCTAGTATTTGTCCCTATTTTTGGGATCCCTATTTCAATATGCTGTCCAAGCCATGTCCAACAATTTACCCATGTCTTGCCCCTCATTCATCTTTTGCAACTTTTTCCTTATATCGTATGTAGATTGGCCTATAAACAGATAGACCAGATGTACCTTCCCTTCATCTCATTCGAGGTTCAAATTTGTGTATTTTTGTGCAGCCTCACTTAGCCTGTTTAAAAAGTCTCTCAGGGATTCATTTGCATGTTGTTTTATTTAGTATAATTTGGACCAATTTATTGCTTTAGGAGTAGCATTTCTTATACCATACACTACCCAATTCTGATAACATTTCAACCTTTTCATTTGCCCTGTTACATTGGGGTCCCACTTTGGGTTATCTAAAGGGATAAATTCACTAACTGACCTTTGAAGGGTTCCAGCTGCTATTTGTGCCTCTAGTGCAGATTGAAGAGTCCTCCTAACCATCTCTTCTTCAGTTTCATCAAGCAATGTGTCCATTATAGCATCTAAATCATTCCAATATGGATTTTGTGTCTTAATAGCACTTTCAACAAAATTAACCACCTTGTCTGGATTTTCTCTATACTCTCCCACTGAGGCTTTCCACTGTTGCATCTCAACAAGAGAAAAGGGAACTTTAATGTAGACAGGACCCTGGTTACACTGCCTGTCATAAGGGAGCTTGTATAGCTGCTTCTTCCTTTTTACATCTGGTGTGTCCAGCTATAGGGCTTCTATAGCCTCCTGTGTCATTTTTCCCCATCTCTCTGTTGTGACAGATGCTTTTTCCTCAGTTTCCTCCTCTTCAGAGGAATTGTTTATATCTATGCTGGCAGGCTCACTTTTAATAGCATTTTCCTCCACAGTCTCCTCTCAAGACTTTGGGAGAGTATGGAGGTTGAGTCTACCTTTCCTTTCTTTTGGAGGGCTGTAATATTTTCCTGCCCGTGGGTTTTGTGTCCACGCCCAATGCAAGTGCTGCGTTATTTGGAGCCACCCTGTAGGCACTGGATGATATGCCAGCAAGTCAGGAGGGTGGGTGGTGGCTGGGAGGCCACCCGAGTGCCAGCTGTGCAGGCACTGTGGAGGAAGGCACCACCCCTGGCCCCCTGCACAGGGGCCATGGGAGAAGGCACCACCCCTGGTGCTGGCACTGGTGCAGGTGCCATGGGAAGAAATCCCCCCTCCCAGCCCCAGTGCCGTGGGGAGCACCAGCTGTGGGGGTGGTGGTGCCATGGGGAGTCTTCTCCTCCTGGCCCTGGAGGTGCTTATTTTAGCAATAAGCTAACAATATAGAGATAAAGGGTGGAATGTCCTGAGGTGACTTTATGATGCTGAATTGTATCCCCATTCATGTATTTATCTCAAAAATAAGTTTTGTGCCTTTAAAACTAAATCCGAAAGAGAAGAGAAAGAGAAGGAAAAGCGGTGGAATTTTTTTGTAGCTGTATTCAAAAACATAAAGATAAGAGCTTCAGCTCTCTCTCAGTGTGTGTTATGTGCAGCATGGTCAGCAGGAGAGGGCTGTCCTTTATTTTGAGTTAGTTTTTTTTTTTTAGTTAGCTGAGGCCAGAAATTTTTTTGGAACTGTTCAGCTATTGTTTGGTCCAGGAACACCAAGACTATTGTTCAGGGCCCTCCCAAGCTGCACTGCAGCCTGGACACTGGACCTGAGCCCCGGTGAGAGAAACCCAAGCCCCAGAGAGACTGGGAGAAAGCTGAGGACACACCCACAAAAAAGACTGTGAACTACAAAAAGACTTTAAATTTACCATTTCTTCAGAACAATGAAAGGTTCCATTGTTTAATATTATTTTTTTCATGTTTGTGAATACTTTGTTAAATAAACAGATTTTTTTTCCACTTTTCTCAAAGAAGGTTTATCCCCTGAACAGGTAAGAGAAAGGGCTGCTAAATTTTTCCCTTTAGAAAAAATCCCTTTGAAGTTCCCTTCCAAATTTGTCCCAAAGGAGGACACTCTGGCAGCAGAGTGCAGGCCCCAGTTATCTTTCACCTGGAGGGGGGTGCAGGACATCTGAAACCAACTGCCCAAGGGGTGGAAGCACAGTCCCACCATTTACCATGGATTGATCCAGACAACACTGGAAAAGGGTGAGGCTCCAGAGCATTTGCAGTGCATAGATTACATCATTGTGTGGGGAAACACGTCAATGTAAGTATTTGAGAAAGGAGACAAAATCATCCAGATTCTCCTGGAAGCTGGCTTTGCCATCAAAACAGTAAGGTCAAGGGACCTGCCCAAGGGATCCAGTTCCTGGGAGTGAAGTGGCAAGATGAATGACATCAGATACGTACTGAGGTCATTAAAAAGATCACAGTGATGTCTCCACCAACCAGCAAGAAGGAAACGCAAGCTTTCCTAGGTGCCATAAGTTTCTAGAGGATGCACGTCCCCGAGTACAACCAGAACGTGAGCCCTCTTTACCTGGTAACCCACAAGAAGAACAATTTCCAATGGGGCTCTGAATAGCAATAAGCCTTTTCCCAGATCAAGCAGGAGATTGCTCATGCAGCAGCCTTTGGCCCAGTCAGGACAGGACCAGATGTGAAGAATGTGGTCCACTCTGCAGTCGGGAGCAATGGTCTTTCCTGAAGCCTTTGGCAGAAGGCGCCTGGTGAGACATGGGACCAACCACTTGGATTCTGGAGTCAAAGCCACAGGGGGTCTGTATCCAACTACATCCCACAGAGAAGGAAATCTTGACAGCCTATGAAGGAGTTCAAGCTGCCTCAGAGGTGATTGGCACAGAGGTACAACTTCTCCTGGCACCCTGACTGCCAGTGTTGGGGTGGATGTTCAAAGCAAATGTACCCAGCACGTCACCAATGCCACATGGAATAAATGGATTGCCCTGATTACACAGCACGCCCATACTGGAAACACGAATCACCCTGGGATTGTGGAAATAATTACAAATTGGCCTGAAGGTGAAAGTTTTGGTCTTACTGATGAAGAGGAGCAGGAACAAATGACCTGTCCTGAGGAAGCTCCACTACCTGAGCTACCTGAACAGCCTGCCACAAGAAGAAACACGCTACTCTCTTTTCACTGATGGTTCCTGTCGCATTGTAAGGACAAACTAAAAATGGAAAGCATCCATATGGAGCCTCACATGACAAGTCTCAGAAGCTACTGAAGGAAAAGGTGGATCAAGCCAACTTGCTGAACTCAAAGCAATCCAGTTGGCCCTGGGCATTGCTGAACAAGAGAATTTTCCAAAGCTCCACCTCTGCACTGATTCATAGATGGTAGCCAATGCTCTGTGGGGGTGGCTGGAAAGGTAGAATAAGGCCAATTAGCAGCATAGAGGAAAACCAATCTGGACTGCTGAAGAATGGTAGAACATTGCCACTCAGGTAGAGGAGCTACCTATTAAAGTCTGTCATGTGGATGCCCATGTCCCCAGGAGTTGGGTTAATGAGGAGCACTGTAACAACAAATAGGTGGGTCAGGCTGCAAAAATTAAAGTGTCACAGATAGATTTGGATTGGCAGCACAAGGGAGAGTTGTTTGTGTCTTGATGGGCCCATGATGCCTCAGGACACCAGGGCAGAGATGCTACCTATAAGTGAGCATGAGACCAAGGGGTGGAATTAACCATGGACAGTATCTCCCAAGTTATACATGACTGTGAGATGTGCACTGCAATCAAGCAGGCCAAGCGGGTGAAGCCCCTATGGTATGGTGGGCAGTGGTTCTAATATAAGTGTGGGGAGGCTTGGCAGATTAATTACATCAGACTGCCTCAAACTTACCAAGGCAAAGGTTACTTTCTCACAATGGTAGATGCAACTACTGGATGTCTGAAGACCTCCGTCATGCCTCATGATACTGCCTGGAACACTGTCCTGGACCTTGAAAAGCAAGTCATGTGGAGGCCTAGTACCCTCAAGAGAATTGAGTGAGACAACGAGACTGTTACGAAGTGAGAGGGGAGAGCTTAGACAAGTCCCTGTCTTGACAGGTTTCTGGCAGTAGACAATGGCTTTATTGAGGTGGCCAGCACCCCAAAACCCACTCTTGCTGGCAAGTTCTTAATAATGACCCATCAAGCCTGTTACATGAATTGAGTAAACCAAACAAAACAGACATAAGACTTTAAACAGACTACTTACTACACAGGATAACACAAAAGGAACTACTAGTAGATAAAAATACAGTGCACCATTATAAAAGTACCTATGTTATAGCTAGCGAAGAAATAGTATAGATTAGGAGCCAGTGTCACTTACCAACAAATGATAGTAGTGTGCAGAAGTCTCCTTAATTTCTCTCAATCATCGAGGAAGTAATTTGACACCAACATCTTGGTTATCAAGGAGAACTCTCCACACAGAGTGTATAAGAGATTTCTGATTTCATGAAAATCATAGTGGTCTTTTATTGTTGGGAAAAGTGCTTGTCTGACAGTCACTTATTTTGGCTTATCCTTTTCTCATGACAAGACAGGATGTGTATTGCTGGCTAAGGAGGTTTTCAGCCAAGATAATTCATCACATGGCAAACCATTCAGCCTAGTTTAGCCATATGTGATAAGGAGATAAGCTTTTGCTGTATCAGTGGGTGAAAAGTCCTGACACAGGGACTCATTTCAAGAATAGCCTTATAAACACTTCGGCCAGAGAACATGGTATTGAGTCGGTGTACCACATTCCTTACCATGCACCAGCTGTTGGGAAAGTTGAGCAGTGCAATGGACTCTTAAAAACAATATTGAAGGCACTAGGTGGGGGGACCTTCAAGCAATAGGATCTACATTTAGCAAAGGCTACATGGTTAGTTAACACCAGAGGTTCCAACAACCAAGCTGGCCCTGCCCTATCTGAAGCCCTGTATATGACAGACAGAGATAATGTTCTGGTAGTGCATATGAGAGGTATGTTAGGAAAGACTGTTTGGATTAATTATGCCTTGAGAAAAGACAAACCCATCCATGGGCTTGTTTTTGCTCAGGGACCAGGTTGCACCTTGTGGGTGATGCAGGAAGATGGAGACAGAAGCTGTATACCTCAAGGGGACCTTATTTTAGGGTGAATCATCCATAATACTATGCCTTTATCTAGAGCTAGATGTATATATGTATATAACTAGGATAATGCACATATGTCTGTCCTGGTTTAGGGCAAATTTTGGGAAGA
The DNA here is from genome assembly GCF_049639895.1 of Pseudopodoces humilis. NCBI lineage: Eukaryota > Metazoa > Chordata > Aves > Passeriformes > Paridae > Pseudopodoces > Pseudopodoces humilis. The sequence continues at coordinate 1,357,168 of NC_142211.1, read as the reverse complement.
AAACTCTGAAGGGGTCTCCTCTAGACAGCAGATTTCTGCAGCATGTCCCCCAAACAGTTTGGGAGGAAAATATCACAGAATTCACAGAATGACTATGTTGGAAGATACCTTCAAGATCATTGAGTCCAACACATGCCCTAACACCTCAACTAAATCATGGCACCAAGTGCCATATCCAGTCTTTTTTTAAACACATCCAGGGATGGTGACTCCACCACCTCCCCAGGCAGGCCATTCCAGTACTTTATCACTCTTTCTGTGAAAAACTTTTTCCTAATATCCAACCTATATTTCCTTTGATGTAACTTGAGACTGTGTCCTCTCATTCTGCCAGTTGCTGCCTGGAGAAAGAGACCAACCCCCACCTGATTACAATCACCTTTTAAGAAGTTGTAGAGACTGATAAGGTCACCCCTGAGTCTCCTTTTCTCCAGGCTAAACAACCACAGCTCCCCCAGTCATTCCTCATAGGGCTTGTGTTCCAAGCCCCTCACCAGCCTTGTTGCCCTCCTCTGGATGCGCTCAAGCATCTCAGCATACTTCCTGAACTGAGTGGCACAGAACTGGGCGCAGTACTCAAGGTGCAGCCTCACCAGTGACAAGTATATGGGAAGAATGACCACCCTGGTCCTGCTGGCCACACTATTCCTGATACAGGCCAGGATGCTGTTGGCCTTCTTGGCCACCATGGCACACTACTGGCTCATGTTCAGTTGGCTGTCAACCAGTACTCCCAGGTCCTTTTCTGCCTGGGCACTGTCCAGCCACACTGCCCCCAGCCCATAACGATGTAGAAGATCATTGTGGCCAAAATGCAGGACTCGGCACTTGGACTTATTAAACTTCATCTTATTGGACATCGCCCATCCATCTAACCATTCCAAGTCTCTCTGCAGAGCCCTCCTACCTTCCAATAGATCGACACATGCTCCCAGCTTGGTGTCGTCTGCAAATTTACTACTGAAAGACTCAATACCCTCATCCATGTCAGCAATAAAGATATTGAAGAGAAATGGCCCCAGCAAAGATCCCTGTTCGACACCACTGATGACTGGCTGCCAGCTGGGTGCAGCACCGTTCACCACCACTCTCTAGGCCCGGCCATCCAGCCAGTTCTTAACCCAGTGAAGGGTGCTCCCATCTAAGCCGTGGGCTGCCAGCTTTTTCAGGAGTATGCTGTGGGAGACAGTGTCAAAGACCTTGCTGAAGTCCAGGTACACAAACATCCACAGTCTTTCCTGCATCCACCAGGTGGGTCACTTGGTCATTGTCATGGAGTTACTTTACCTTTAAGAAAGTTTAAGTTGCTGGGAACTGCCTGGAGTCTTTTCTCCTGACCAATTATCGGTCATTGCTGAGAATTGACAGCAGTTTAGGCCATTGAAAAGTGGGATCAACTTGTGAACCCTACCTTAAAGTGTAAAACCAGAGCTCTCTTGGTTCTCTTTGTTTCCTGGCTGGGAAGAGTGGCAGAGCTCCAGGTCTCCCGTTCCCTGCCCAGGCCGTGCGGCCGGGCGGGGACTGGGCTGGGCCCAGCATCTCCCGGCCGGGAGATGCGGGCCCTGCGGAAAAAGTTTTCTCCGGGCTCTGGCCGGGCCGGGCCGAGCCGATCTCTGGCTCGGCTGCAGGTTTTTTTGCTGTAACTAAATTCACTAGAAACTGCTGAGTGAAGAAGGAGAGGCTCTGGACCTGCAGCGGGCTGGGCGCAGCGACTACACTCTCCAGAGCAGCCATGAGGAACTTTCCATCGCAGACGGCTCCAGCTCCTGCACCGGCCGAGGCCACAGAACTACCTACAACAGCCTGGGCAAGATTTTAACTCTTTCATTACCCAGATGAGACTTGCGGATTAATCTTTTTATCCAGACAGAGAAAAAGAGAGTGATCAACATGAAAAGAGACTTTATAAACTACCAGTGACAGGAAAGAAAAGAAGCTTCAGAAAAGGTAGAGAATTAAGAAGATGCTTTAATTAAGCTGAAATATCTTTCTGTTAAAACTATGGAAATAGACAATAAGGTCTTGAAAACACTCCTTTAATTCATGACAGTAAATAGGGAGGAGTAGAGTGTTCAAAGTGTAAATTTTGAGTAAAAAAGTAGAGTAATTATGGTACAGTGAAGTGCTGGAAGATTTGAAGCCTTGAGAGGCAATGAGAAAACTGTTTTCTGGTGAAGCTCACAGAAACAGATGAAGAAGACTTTTTGCCTTTGAATAACTTATCCTTAAAAATCCCATCCCTGGACTCATGGCCCATACACACTTGAGAGTGATGTGAAAATGGGAGGAGTGGGCTCTAATAACAGCAGCTCTGGGCAGCTAACATTAGAGCAATGGAAAACTATAACAAAAATAGTTTTTCTTGTGAGAAACTCCATAAATTAACAGGAATAAACTTCTGTTTCTCTATAAAGACTGGTGAAAAGACTGTAGCAAGAATTTGTGACTGTTTTAACCATCAAAGTTCCAAAGTTTTTGTCTCTTTTGTCATGTGAACAAGGGAATAGTGGGTAGACAGGGGATGAAAAGGTTTTTCTGGAAGTTTATTCTGGTGTTCTTATTGTAGTTTGTCAATAAACTTTCTTTTTTTTTTCCTTTTAAGTTTTATGCCTGTTTTGCTCTTGTTCTAATCCATATCTCACAGCAAGAAATAAGTAATTTTCTTAGTTATTGGTTTAAAACCACGACAGTCATAAAAGGAAATCTGGTTAGACAAACACAACCTACCCCTCCTTAACCCATGCTGGCTGGGTCTGATACCTGGGACTTCCTGTAATTTCTGTGTGATGACAGTATAAACTCTTCCATAACCTTACTGGGTACTGAGGTCAGGCTGACTGGTCTATAATTACTAGGATCCTCCTTCCCACCCTTTTTGTGAATGGGTGACACATTAGCCAGCTTCCAGTCACCTGGAACCTCACCAATGAGCCAAGACAGTTGGAAAATGATGCAGAGCAGTTTTGAAAGCTCATCTGCCAGCTCCCTTATCACCCTGGCATGGACTCAGTCTGGTCCCATAGATTTATGAACATCCAAGTGTCTCAACAGTTCTCTGACTGCCTCCTCTTGGATAACCGGGGGACCATTCTGCTACCTGACACCATCAACCAACCCAGGAGGACAGTTATCCTGAGGACAAACAAGCTTCCCACTAAATACTGCGGCCAAGAAGGTGTTAAGCACTCCTGCCTTCTCCTCATCTGCAGTTACTAAGTTCCCTCCTGCATCCAATAGAGAACAAAGGCTGGTCTTACCCTTCCTTTTACCATTAATATATTTGGAAAAACATTTTTTATTATCCTTTACAGAAGTCGCCATTTTAAGTTCTAACTGAGCTTTGGCTTCTCTAATTTTTTTCCTACATGCCTTAGCAACCCCCTTAGATACTTCATGAGAAACCAGGCCCTCCTTCCAAAGATGATACGTCCTCTTTTTGTTCCTAAGTTCCTCCAAAACCTCCTTGCCCATCCAGGCTGGATGTTTGCCTCATCCACTCATCTTTCAACACACAGGGATAGTCTGTTCCTGTGCCCTCAAGATCTGTTTTGAAGCACACCCAACTTTCCTGGACTCCCTTGTTTTTAAGGGATGCTTCCCATGGAAATCTCTGAATAAGTCTCCTAAATAGGCCAAAGTCTGCCCTCTGGAAGTCGAATGTAAAAATCTTATTCATGTTCCTCCTGATTTCACCAAATATCGAGAACTCTAAAATTTCATGATCACTATGTGTCGTGGTTTTAAAGCAGCTACTAAAAAAATTGCTAGAAAACTTACTTATTTCTTGCTGTGAGATATGGATTAGAACAAGAGCAAAACAGGCTTAAAACTTAAAAGGAGTAAAGAAAGTTTATTAACAAAACTACAAGAATAAGAACACCAGAATAAACCTCCAGAAAACTCCTTTATCCCCTACTACCCAAACATTCCCTTGTTCACATGACAACATAGAGACAAAAAAACTTTGGAACTTTGGTGTTTAAAACAGTCCCAATTTCTGCTAGAATCTTTTCATCAGCCTTTGTAGAGAAACAGAAGTCTTCTTCTGCTAATCTATGGAGTTTCTCACAAGAAAACTATTTCTGTTATAGCTTTCTATTTCTCTGATGCCAGCTGCCTGGTAATCCTGTTATCAGTTCACTCCTCCCATTTTACATCACTCTGAGGTGTGTTATGGGCCATGAGTCTAGGGATGTAATTTTTAAGGATGAGTTATTCAAAGGCAAAAGTTCTCTTCATCTGTCTGTGTGAGCTTTCCTGGAAACAAGTTTTCTCTTTGCCTCTACAACGGCCCCAAATCTTCAACTATTACTTCTCCCTCCTCTGTTCCAGAACCTCACTGTATCACAATTACTCCACCTTTTGCTCAAAATCCACACTTTGATCACTCCATTCCTCCCTATATACTCTGTCATGAATTAAAGGAGTTTTTTCAGGACACTATTGTCCATCTCCATAGTCTTTAGCAGAAAAATATTTCAGCTTATAAAACATCTCCATATTATCTCTTCCCCATCTAAAACTTAACTCTTTTCTTCACTGTCTTTGATGGCTTTATGATGTGTTTTTCATGTTGATTCTCTCTCTCTCTATCTCTCTCTGGGAAAAAGGAGTAATCTGTACGTCTCATCCAGGTAGTAAAACAGTTAAAGTCTTGGAAAGCTGCAGATGTTCATGGTGTCAGGTTTCAGTTCAGCAGCAGAAACTACAAACCAAGTCAGGCTGGCCGGCTCCGTTTCTCCCCCCCGCCGCCCTCTGCGGCCTTGTCCGGCCTGGAGGGGGGAGGGGGTGGGAGGAGGCCGAGACAGAGCCTGTTACCTCTTCAGAAGCCGGAAACCAAAGAGAACAAGAGAGCCCTGGCTTTACATCTTAAGGTGGTGTTCACAAGTTGATCTCACTTTTCAATGGTCAAAACTGCTGTCAATTCTTAGAAATGACCAATAATTGGTCACAAGAAAAGACTCCCATCAGCCTTTCGCAGCTTCAACTTCCTCCCAGCTCCCGAAGCTATCTTAAAGGTAAAGTCACCCCATGACACTATGTCCCAAGTGGCCTCCAACCACCACATCTCCCACCAGCCCATCTCTATTTGTAAACACCAGGTCTAACATAGTCCCTCCTCTTGTGGGTTCACCCACCAGCTGCGACAAAAAGTTGTCTTCCACACACTCTAAAAACTTCCTGGACTGCCTCTTTTCTGCTGCATTAAGTTCCCAGCAAATGTCTGGTAGGCTGAAGTGGCCTATAAGAACAAGGCCTGAACATCCTGAAACATTCTCTAGCTGCTTATCGAATTAGTTGCCCACCTATTCTTCCTGGTTGGGTGGTCGATAACAGACTCCCAGTAGGATGTCAGCCTTGTTAGCCTTCCCCTTAATTCTTACCCATAGGAATTCAAATTTATCTTCATTAGTTTCAATACCTGTGACTTCAAAAGCCTCCCTAATATTAAGGGCCACCCCTTCACCTCTTCTCCTCTTCCTATCTCTTCTGAAGACCTTGTAGCCATCCAGTGCAGCACTCCAGCTATGTGAGTTGCCCCACCACATTTCTGTGATGGCAACTACATCATAGTTTTGGTGTTGCACCATGGCTTCCAGTTCCTTTTGTTTGTTACCCATACTGCATGCATTGGTATACATGCACCTCAACTGGGCTACTGATTTCACCACTAACTCATGTTTATCATCCTTCGGCCTGCTTTCAGACAGCCCAGCTGCATCCCCTTCCCCCTTCAAATCTAGTTTAAAGCCCTCTGAACATGTTCCTGCAGTTCATGAGCTAAAAACCTTCTGCCTTTAACAGAGATATGGAGCCCATCTGGCGACAGCAAGCCAGCTGCTGAAAAAGTTGCCCCATGATCAAAGAATCCAAAATTCTGCTGATGACACCAACCCTTGGGCCACTTGTTGATAATGGGAGCTCTCCTATTCCTTTCAACTTTTTTCTCAGCCACCAAAGGGACTGAGGAAAAGACTATCTGTGCCCCTGTCCTATCAACCACTTGACCCAGTGCCCTAAAGTCCCTTTTAATTTCCCTGACACTCCTCTTTTCAATCTCATCATTGCCAGCCTGGCGTATCAGCAATGGATAATAATCAGAGGGCTGAATCAGTGCAGGAAGTCTCTCAGTGATATTCACTACTCAGGCCCCTGGGTGGCAGCAGACATCTCTGTGGGGTGGGTCCAGTCAACATACAGGGCCCTCTGTTCCACTCAGAAGGGAGTCACCCACTACAACTGCCCTTCTTTTCTTTTTCATGTTAGTGGTGGTGATCTGTTCTGCAAATGAATCAAAATTGGGAACTCAGGGGAAAAAAGAGGGTTTATCACCTCTGGAGAAAGGAGCAGGACTACAGGATGTAATGTGAAAATTAGAAGGGCCAAAACACAACTACAACTTAATCTGGCCACTGCTGTTAAAGACAACAAAAGTGTTTCTACAAATACATCAACAACAAAAGCAGGGCCAAGGAGAATCTCCATCCTTTTCTGGATGTGGGGGGAAACAGTGACAAAGGATGAGGAAAAGGCTGAGGTACTTAATGCCTTCTTTACCTCAGTCTTAAATAGCAAGACCAGCTGTCTTCAAGATACCCAGCTGTCATGGGGTAGCTTTACCTTTAAGATAGCTTTGGGAGCTAAGGAAAGTTGAAGCTGCTGGTGGCTGATGGGAGTCTTTCCTCCTGACCAATTATCAGTAGTTTCTAAGAATTGACAGCAGTTTTGACCATTAAAAAGTTAAGTCAACCTGTGAACACCTCCTTAAGATGTAAAGTCAGAGAACTCTTGCTCTCTTTGTTTCCTGGCTGTGAAAGGTAACAGAGCTCCAGCTGGCCTCCCGTTCCCAGCCCAGGCCATGCGGCCCGGGTAGGGGCTGGGCTGGGCCCAGCGGCTCCCGGCCGGGAGATGGGGGCCTGCGGGGTTTGCCCCGGGCTCTGGCTGGGCCAGGCTGCTCCCTGCCTCGGCTGCAGTTTTTGCCGTGATGAAATTCACCAGAGACTGCCAAGTAAAGAAAGGAAAAAAAGCTCTTGACCTGCAGCAGGCTGAGACAACGACCACACTCTCCAGAGCAGCCATGAAGAATCTTCTATCGCAGACACCTCCAGCTCCTGCTCCGGCAGAGATCACAGAACCATCTACAAAAGCCTGGGCAAGATTTTAACCCTTTCATTACTCAGATGAGACTTGCAGATTAATCCTTTTATCCAGAGAGAGAAAAAGAGAGTAATCAAAATGTAAAGAGTCTTTATAAACCATCAGAGACAGTAAAGAAAAGAATTAAGCTTCAGACAAGGTAGAGAATAAGGAGATGCTTTATATGCTGAAATATTTTTCTGTTAAAGCTATGGAGATGGACAATAAGGTCTTGGAAAAACTCCTTTAATTCATGACAGAGTATATAGGGTGGAATAGAGTGTTCAAAGTGTGGATTTTGAGCAAAAGGTAGAGTAATTGTGATACAGTGAAGTGCTGGAACAGAGTGAAGCGAAAATTTGAAGCCTTGGGGGGCAATGAAAAAACTGTTTTCCAGTGGAGCTCACAAAGACAGATGAGAAGAAGACTTTTGCCTTTGAATAACTCATCCTTAAAATGACATCCCTAGACTCATGGCCCATACACACCTCAGAGTGATGTGAAATGGGAGGAGTAAATTCTGATGACAAGATTTCCGGGCAGCTAGCATCAGAAAAATAGAAAGCTATAACAGAAATAGTTTTCTTGTGAGAAACTCCATAGATTAGCAGAAAGAGACTTCTGTTTCTCTACAAAGACTGATGAAAAGACTCTAGCAAGAATTGGGACTGTTTTGACCATCAAAGTTCCAAAGTTTTTGTCTCTGTTGTCATGTGAACAAGGGAATGGTGGGTAGTAGGGGATAAAAAGGGTTTTCTGGAAGTTTATTCTGGTGTTCTTATTCTTGTAGTTTGTTAATAAACTTTCTTTATTCCTTTTTAAGTTTTAAGCCTGTTTTGCTCTTGTTCTAATCCATATCTCACAGCAAGAAATAAGTAATTTTTTTAGTTACTGTTTTAAAACCACGACACCAGCCCTGGGTTGTAAGAAAGAGATAGGGAACAGAATGAAGTCCCCATAATCCAGGAGAGAATGGTCAGTGACCTGCTATGCCACTTATACCCACACAAGTCTATGGGGCCAGATGGGATCTACCCGAGAGTACTGAGGGAGATAGCAAAAGTGCTCACTAAGCCACTTTCAATAATTTACCAGCAGTCCTGGTCAACCAGGGAGGTCCCAGGTGACTGGAATTTAGCAGCTGTTAAGCCTACCTGTAAGAAGTGTCAGAAAAAGAATCTCAGTAACAACAGGCCTGTCAGCCTGACCTTAGTGCTGGGGAAATTAATGGAGCAGATCATCTTGAGTTGCCATCATTCAACAAGTGTACTGAGAGACCGCCAGACTATTCATGACCCTTCACAGAAGTATAGTGAATGCTGTTTATTTCTATCTTTAGCATACTTTTATAAGGTCTGACAGGGTGTGATGGCTTAACAAGCTATTACTGGCTAATACATATTGTTTTCATTCTTTCCCCAGAATACAAGGCTATTGTTTTACTTTCATTCTCGCTGCTTCAGGAGAGTTTCAAGCACACTACCTTTAATATTGTTGCTTATACCAAAGGCTGGCTTGTACAGACAGGCTTTTACTAAAATCTCATGCTTTTACTCTGTTAAAATGTTTTCCTACACAATTCCCCGTATCTCCTTTTGCTCAAGCCAGGCTTTAGAAGCGATTCGTTTTACACCTCTACGGAGACAAGATACCATACAATTTAAAACCACTATTCCAATTAACACTCTAAGTAAAATCCATCCCACTTCTAGCACAAGAGATCTCAACCATCCAGTGATGCCCCAGCTGGTGAACCAACTTCCAGCGGGGTCACTATCTTTCAGGGCATGTAACCCATTCTGTAGCTGTTGTAGTTGCTTGTGGATGGAAACTGAATGATCAGTAAGATTCAAACAGCACATGCCTTCAAACTCTTCACAACCATGTCCTTATGCTAAAAGCAAGAAGTCAATTGCAGCTCGATTTTGTAATACTGCATGACGTACACTACTCACATCAGCTGAAAGTTCACTTAACATTGTTGATGTTAAGTTCAGTTCTTTCCTGGTCCAACAAGCTAGCCTTTCTAGAGTTGACAAGCCTTTAGCATCAGCTGCTCCTGGAGTAAAAGGAGGCTAGCCATATTATAGCACGACCCCAAAAGTCTGGGTCTCTAACATCATCACACTGCAATTCATTCAGGCTTTGCTTTGACCGTTTGATGTTCCTTATTTTACCAGCTGCATTCAGCAATTGATGTAAGCTTGGATGGAACAAAGTAAGTTTCCCAAGATAACAGGGTCCTCCATGTGGACTATCAGGAATTCCATTCCATGCTCTATCTCCACAGATTAAGAATATTGAACTAGGTAATTGCCTTGGTAATCATCCTGTGAGATTGCACCACGAGTAAAAGCTTTACTTTCAGTGTGAGTAACGAGATCAACTATAGGGTTAACTGTAACCCAGTGTTGCATCACTTTGTTGGAGTGGTTTTTTGTCGGGGGCTCAAACATTATCCATCCACCTGAGGTATTGGTGGAACCTAACAAATCCAATTCTTCTGGGGGCCCTATGGTAACATTGAGAACTTTGGTAATTTTTGCTTGCCAGCAGGCTTCAAGTTGTCTTAATGTGAAGCCAACAGTGTGATTGCACTCTTGCAACATTGCCAATCGATTCAGTTGAGTCTCGTTATTAACTAAACATTTAAATGCTTGAGGATCCCATTCAGGGACTCCTATGAGACAGGTGCGAAAAGGATCTCCAGGTGTGGCTAGGCTCCAACACATTGATTTTTGACTTGTCAAGTGTGCCAGAGTGACCCATATATTCTGTCGCTTTTGGATGTTAGTCAGCAGACAGTTGACTGGGACTATACACAGCACAATTACCATAAGCAGTTTGTTCTATGTAAATGACACCATACTTGCAAACTCACAGCTAAAACCTTTACATTAAATGAACTTTCAAAGATGCTTACACTACCTCTTGAAGGGGGAACACTTATATTTTATACTAATATATTTTCTAAACTTATCAATAACCTACAAATAACAATTATCACACAAACAAAAACTCTTTATCTTAAACTATTATCTAACCACTTTTAACACATGTGCTCTGGTATTTATGCAATCTAAGCGTGAAAGCAATTTGCTTAAAAGGTTAACACACAGCTACAGTTTGCTTTATATACAGTTAGATGTAGTCTCTACATTCTTTTAGATCTTCTATAAAACTCTTCTCACAAACAATGATTTAACATGATTCAGTCTTGGAACATCTGCTGCTCCTGTGATGTCAGCTGGCAGCCAATCAGTGACTGATTGAAGGCATCGATATTTAGGTTGTTCTTCAGATCCTTCTAAATCTTAAAACAGAGAATAACTGAAACAATTGGTAGAGACACAACATCATAATAACAACATAAAATTTCTGTTGGCAAACTGTCTGTGTAGTTTTCAGACACAACTGTGTCCTGACAGGTCCATTTCTGATCCATGTCTGGAGTATCAAGGCTGTGTGCTGACTTCTCTGTTCACTGGGTCTCATGTGTTCAGAGGCAGACAGTCTGGTGAGATGAACAGGTGACCTTTTTGAACCTGTCAACAAAACACAGACACTTCTCCCCTTAAAGTTAATGAATCATTTTGGCTTAGCTGTGGTACACCCAATTGTAAATTTAGATTATATGATCTTTCTAAACTTTCAATATAAATATTTCATTATTGTGGTCCAAATTTCTAATGCACATATTACACTAATCAAATGCTTCTAGGGCATCAATTCCCCCCATTTAAAAAAAAAAAAAAAAAAAAAAATGAGCTGTACTTCTGTCATACACATCAACACAAAACCATATACACAGTGAAAAAGAAAAACCCTATAGCAGTTAAAAATCAATCAAATAATATGCATTATTAATAACATATAAAATATAAAACTACCACTAACCACTCAAAACACTGCACCAGCATCCCATAGTTTGCAAACAAACAACAACCAAAAAAAATTAGTGAAGGATTGGATAACCACCTCCAGAAATGATTCTCCAAGCCCACTTCAAAATTGATCCAGCTCTCATATTAATAGGGTCAAATTGCAGAGTCAAAAGGTGATTCAAATACTGATTAGGTGCAAAAACATCTGGATCTGTTGGCAAACATTCCGTCCAGGTAAAGTCAAGGCTTGGACAGGGCCTTAGGCTTTAAACTGCAAAGATGTCTCTTAACTCATTTCTAAAACAAGGTTCTCAATAGTAGCAGCTATGAGATGCTTACAGCACAGCAAACTGTTGAAATGCATTTGTGCAAAGGAAATGATCAGAAGCCTTAGGTGACAGACCAGTTAAACCATTCAGCAGCTGGTTTAATCTGAAGCTTCTCCCATGGCAGCTGACCCTCAGCAATGGTACATTTTCTTGAAATTCTGGAAACACTGAAAAATAAGAAAGCTATAACAAACAAAAACTGCAGAGATTGCAACAACCAATAGAACTTCCAATGAAGTCAAGGGTGTCACAGACTGCATTCACTTCTATCCACAAGCAGGTGCTCATCAGTGTTCTATCACAGCTGTTTCAGTTGTAGTCATCTTCATCTCTTTAGGAAAAATAACTATACAGTTTAATCAAATATCTTTAACAAAACATAGAACAATTCAAATTAAACAAGATTTAAACCTAATAAAAATTAATTATGACAAAAGGAAATAACAAAACTTAACCTTAAAAGAATATCAAAGTTATAAAACTTAAAAACATTCAAACTGAAACATAATAAAACTTGACTTTTCTTAATTCTATTAACACTTAATCTATATTAAATAAAAACATAACTTAATCTCATTCTGTTACTACAAAAAGGCAACTAAATTTTGATATATACCTTTTAAACACAATATAACAATAACATGGATTCACTATAAAGATTATAAAAATGTAACAAATACATCACAATTCTATGTCATCTAGCTTTGAGAATAACTCACAATCACTGCAAATGTTATTAAAAATAGTTATTCATAACAGAAATTTGCCTAGTATATGCTTAAGTTGGTTAGGATTTTAAAGTGCAGTTTTACTAGAGAAAAACCCCAACAACGTAGGATTTGGCAAGTTGCCATTCAGCTTTTCTAGCACTTTTCCGAAACATAAAGTCAAATTTTTAATTAAAATCCAAAATCCAAATTGGTATATATGCTGTTACGTGTTTTTTTTATAACTAAAGGACTCACATTGAAATTACCTTATTAAATTTGTGGAAAATACAAACAAATGGGTAATATATGCTTTAACTTAACTTTGTCTTTTACAGTAAAGTTCTCCTAGCTAATTATTTTTTAAACCATAAATATCTTCTGTGGATAACATTAATTGGAAGGTTGTTTTCTTAGTAGCTGTAAATCATTCAATATTTTAACATTAACTTTTAAAACTAATTATTGCAAGGTAACTTTTACTTCTGTTAATATTCATCTTAAACACTTTTTAAAAAGGGGCTCTTTGAACTTTCAAAGAATCACAATAAATTCTCTTGTAAAACTCTAAAAACTGCAACTGCATAAACTCATAATTACTTAAAACACAAAATTAACTCTAAAAGGGTATATAAAAACATTTTTAAAAACCAATGAATCATGACTTTTTAACAAACTGGGTACTATCCTGGTGCTTTTTCTTAGAGAGGGAGCGAGGGGGGGTGAACTGTCCGCTCTGCTGCAGCTGCTGCTCTGCTGTTATCTTTCTTCGTCATCTCCCGCATACTCTCACAGAGGGGAAAAACGGAGAGAAAGAAAAAACCCTCACAAAGTTAATTTTAACAAATGCAGTTCTTTCTCTCAATATTGCTCTCGGTGTTTGCAGATAGGGGGAAAAGGGCACGATTTTACAAAAGCAGGAGATGTTACAAGAAAAGTCTTTCAGGGCCAGGTGGCAACAACGGTGATCATTGCAGCTTATCAACTTCTAATTACAGTGATGAATTTTGAACTAGATACCATATAGTTAGCGATTTTTTGGCTATTTTGTCTCTCTTTGAAGCTGTCTGAACCACCTGTTTCTGCTCAACTGCTTCTGTAATTGTTCAGCGTGGCCTTGGAGCTTTTTCTGCACTGCCTCTGCCCTGGGGGTGCCTTTGTTCTCTGCACACACCTCAGTGCTTCCCCCATGTCCCCCTGGTTCGGGTGGAAACCAATCTGGCTTCTCTTCTTCCAGGATAGTAAAGTTAGAACTTAGATAAGATTGGAGTGTTAAAAATGTCTCCAAAGTGGAGCAGATGGTTCAGGACGCTTCATTTCCTGCAGCTGTTGAACTGACTCTGCTTGCTGCTTCGGTGTTTGCTGCAGAGATGCTTTCTCCTTATTTTCTTCTCTCTGACTCTCCCTCCCTCTCTCCAAGGGCGGCACAGATAGGAATGCTCGCCCAGCAGTGGGAGGTAAAGATGACTGCTGCTGGCTGAGAATTACAGCACTTGCAGCCTGAGCTTATCTCGCTTTTCTGTTTTTTAAGGTATTAATTACAATCTGCCAAGTTGGACTGAGAGACAGAGTGTCCTTGCTTTTCCCTGTAATCGTTTTCTTCCTCATATCCCCCATATCTTTCCATTCTTCAACTGCAAAAAACAGTGGGGGCACCTCAAGGCGCCCGTGTTCTTTAGCCCATACAACGAACCTTTCCAGGTCCTTTTCCCTGACTGCTTCACTTCGTTTAACGATAATACTCAGAAGCAGCTTTTTCACCGCTGCAAATTCAACCTCCATGCTGGGAGCGTACTGCGGGGGGAGGGTCGTGACCCCTCACTTACTCCACCCCGGTTTCCCCCAGCTGCTCGAGACCGTGTCCCACCGCGCACGGGCGGCCTACCCGGTTCCGATCCAAGTCCGCGTCTATCCGCGCACGGATCTGCTCCACCAGCCTTGGTCCAAGACTGCGTCCCATCGCGCATGGACCTGCTGAAGCCCCCTGCCCGCAGGGTCCCTGTTCGGGCGCCAGATATTGCGAAACTGCTCAGACTATTCAGCCTAGTCTTCACAGAAGTATGGCGAATGTCGTTTATTTCTATCTTTAGCACACTTTTATAGGGTTTTACAGGGTCCATGGGCTAAGCAAGTTACTATTGGCCAATACATATTGGTTTACATTCTTCTCCCATACACAAGGATATTGTTTTTCTTTCATTCTTTCTGCTTCAGGAGAGTTTCAAGGACTTTAGCCTTTAATATCACCACTTATACCAAAGGCTGGTTTGTGCAGACAGGCTTTTACTAAAATATAAAATATTCTGTACATGCAGCAATCGATTTTATCCTCTATTTGATCATCTAATTTAGCAATCATATTTGGAATGTATGCACAACAAGTATTGTTTAAATTCAAGTATCCACATATTCTATGTTCACGTAACAGCAATAAGTCCATGAAAAATCTGTTTTGTAAGGTCATTTTAGTTGTGGCTTGCAACTGTTCATTTATTTCAATAAACCCCAATTGCGTTGCATTTCTAGAGTCAAATTGTGTATGGCTGGTCTATTCCTAAAGGTAGATATGTGAGGAGTAAAGATGGATTCCTAAATCCATCCCACTATAACTCCCATACTAGGATGTTTTCAAGTTTCATCACATTTTCATCATGAACTTTTCCCCATAGTTGGGTTCCCAATGGTGACTCCTTCCACAAGGGACATAATGTTAATACTCCTAGTGTCCATTGCACTTTCAATTCTCCCAAGGGCAAATGTGTGGTTCAAATTCCATTACTTCCCACCTGTACTGTGGGTCCTAATGATTTTACCATGTCCTGCTGACAGTCTGTGTCTCTCCAAGTCTTGTTATTTGTTCGGTGAGACCAGTTGTCATTAAGAAAGGTAGAATGATTTCTACAAACACATCCCAACCTTAAAGCCTGGGCCACAACCATGAGCCACTGTACCTCAGGATTCCTACTAGTACAAGTGTTTATTTGAGTGCAATTCCACTTTTCCTTTGTCCTTGGATCCTTTTGCCTTGACCTTATTAAATCAGGATACTTTACACCAACCTATAAGGGGTCCTCTGTGTGGCCTCGACTCTCTTCCCAATCTATACACCACTGAACTGGATGGATACACTCCTGTCTGTGGACTCTTCCATATTTCTGGTATTTCACATCCCCAAGGGGTATTAGTGCAATCTGTTGGTTGATAAATATTTCCTGAGGTTATTTCCAGATCTTGTTTTTAGATATTACAATTCTCAACAATATCATCCTTACGTGTCCATTGTAAGGAATATTATCCTTCCATCCCTGTCCAATTGGCATGGGTACTATTTCCTTCCCACATGTGTTCCCAGATTTTTGTCAAATTGCTGCCTAAAACTTCCCATGGAACTGGATTTTAGGCAGAGATTGGTGTTGGCAAACAAGCTGTTATAGAGGTTGCATTCTGTAATCTGCCAAAATCTTGCACTAGCTTTAAGATCACATTTCCTTTCCCAGAGGTTAACGACATAGTTTCTATTATTATTATAAATATGCAATTTTTTATCATCATGTAGATCCAATAAATAAAATCCCTAGAAAATCATATCATATACCTAAAAACATAGGATTTATATACCAAAAAACCTCCATGGTGTTAATTTATCTTGTTTCTGCTGTACTTAATATGTAGTTGCTGGTTTTACCCGTGTGTGATGGACACAGCGTTCGACTCCTTCCACCTTGGGTGCCGTGTAGGTTACCAGGAGGACTTGAAAGGGTCCTTTCCACTTTTCTTTCAAGGGTTCAGAGTTCCACATGTTTACATATACGAAGTCCCCAGGTTGGTATGGGTGAATGGGTACATCCAAAACAACTGATCCTGATAGGGTTATAAATTGACGGAGTCCAGATAGAGATTTTCCTAAAGAAACTGAGTATAGATTTTAATCTGTTTCTTCCTTTGAATGTATTTCTCTGGGAATGGATGGTGTTTGATACAGCTGTCCATACAGCAATTCATGGGGACTTTGGTTTTTGACCTCGGCTGAATTCTGACTCGCAAAAGCGTAAGAAGGAGGGTCTGTAGCCATTTTAAGGAAGATTCTTGACACATTTTGCTATTTTGTCATTTCAAAGTCTGATTCATCCTTTCCACTTTCTCACTTGATTGTGGTCACTGAGGTGACTGTAAGTCCCATTTTATACCTAGAGTTTTGCTCAGCTGTTGTACCACATCTGCTGAAACAAATTGTCCAGGAGACAGACTCCTGTTTTATGCCTTTATTAAGACTCAGCTCTGGGGTGGGGGCCCGAGGGGTTGGTTGCACCACTGCTGCTCCCACACTGGCAGCTCCAAGGAGGAGGCACAATTCAGCTTTGCAGCACACCCTGCAGAGCTGGGGCTTCCGTCTTCATGAGAGTAGCCAGGAGGTCTGTTGTTCTGGCTCATTGTCTAGGGTGGTCAGTCCTTTCCAGTCCTCTTTAGGTCATGGTGATGCAGGAAGATGGTTTCTAAGCAGGCTTAGGTGATGCAGGAAGATGATCTTTCATCGTAGCTTGCTAGAATATGTTTCTTTGTCCTTCTATTCCTTTGTCAGCTCGTTGTTTTGGTGTCTTACATGCCTTAGTTTGCATATTACTTGTGCGCACAGCCCCCTGGGAGCAGCTTTGTTACATAGTGGCACAGACCCCTGGGAGCAGCTTTGTTACATAGTAACAGTGAAGTAAGGGAAAGGGGTAGAGGTATGTCTTTTAAGAACTCTTAAAACACTTCAGAAACTGGTAAGTAATTAGCATTACTAACAACTATCAGAGTAAACAAGGGGTACAACAAACAAGGTTTACAAATGAGACAAGAGCATTAACTGTACACAACTAAACACAGTATTTTAACCGGGGTGGATTTCTTGAGAGATTTTATTCATGACATCTGCTATAAAATGTGGGCCTCTATCTGAGGACATCCCAGATGATACCCCAAATCTCAGTATGATTTCTTTAAGCATGATTTTTACCACTTCGCCAGCTTTATTGGTGCAACAGGATAAGGCTTCTGGCTATCTGGAAAAAGCATCTACCAATACCAAAACATACCTATACCCATTTTGTCTGGATAATTTAGAGAAATCAATTTGCCAATAATCTCCATGTGAATTTCCCTGTTTAGTTGTTCCAGGTGTCTTCTCCCTGTATATGGGATTGTTTTTAAACTAATTGGACATTTCACTAAGATTGATAAGATTTAAGTTCATGTTACCCATGCAGGCGCAGGGCGGGGTTTTCCTCCGGCAAGCAGTGGGGTGATTAAAAGAGGGCTCTAGGGAGTGCGGGGACCCAGAGCGGGCAAACAGGGGCATGGTATGGCTCTGAGGGC
Organism: Pseudopodoces humilis; assembly: GCF_049639895.1. Lineage (NCBI taxonomy): Eukaryota > Metazoa > Chordata > Aves > Passeriformes > Paridae > Pseudopodoces > Pseudopodoces humilis. Next base: position 1,339,756 of record NC_142211.1, on the reverse strand, counting down.
GTGGCATAGTTCTGAGGGTGTGGCACAGCAGTTTGCACGGCAGTTCACCCAGGCAGGGCTGCAGGTTTCCTCCTGCTAGTGAGGTTTCATTTTTTTATTTCAGTTGGTTGGTTGGTTTTTGGGGTTTTTTGCTCAGTAATGGTTTTTGCACAATCAAAAGCTGCAATTAGTAAAAGTGTATGTAGCCAAGTAGAACCCTCCAAAAAGGACGAATCTATCATGGCCCATACCTATGCAGAGTGTTTGTGTTCATCACTGGTTCCAGGGGGAGTTGCAGAAGAAGCCTGCCTGTGGTACAAACAGGTGAATGATCTCCTTTCGCTGGTGGCTGAGCTTAGGGAGGAAGTTGAAAGACTAGGGAGTATCAGGGAAAGTGAAAGGGAAATAGATTGGTGGAGTTCAGCCCTTCCATCCTTGAGGGAGGCACACCAGGAGTAAGAGGACTCCCATGCCTCCCACTGTCAAGCCATAGGAGGACACCTGGTAGATGAAGGGGAGTGGAAGTGGGTCCCTGCTCAGAAAGGTAATAAAAGATCCTCCCGACACCCATCTCCTAGCCAGGTGCCACTTCAGAACAGGTATGAGGCCCTGGATCTAGACCGTCAGCAAGAGGATGTAGAAGAAAATTATCTACCCAGTAAGCCTCTCAATTACACTTTGTCTGCTGGACGGATCACCACTTCTAACATTAAAAAGAAAGGAAGGGTAGCCGTAGTCGGTGACTCCCATCTTAGGGGAACAGAGGGCCCCATGTGTCAACTGGACCAAACCCACTCAGAGGTCTGTTGCCTCCCTGGGGCTAGGGCACAGGTTATTACCAAGAGACTCACTGTGCTGATTCAGCCCTCTGATTATTACCCACTGCTGATACTCCAGGTTGGCAGCAATGAGATTGAAAAGAGGAGTGTCAGGGCAATTAAAAGGGGCTTTAGGGCACTGGGTCAAGTGGTTGATAGGACAGGGGCACAGATAGTCTTTACCTCAGTCCCTTTGGTGGCTGAGAAAAAAGTTGAAAGGAATAGGAGAGCTCCCATTATCAACAAGTGGCCCAAAGGCTGGTGTTATCAGCAGAATTTTGGGTTCTTTGATCATGGGGCAACTTTTTCAGCACCTGGCCTACTGGAACTGGATGGGCTCCATCTCTCTGTTAAGGGCACAAGGATTTTAGGTCATGAACTGGCAGAACTTACTGAGAGGGTGTTAAACTAGGTTTGAAGGGGGAAGGGGATGCAGCTGGGCTGTCTGAAAGCAGGCCGAAGGATGATAAACATGAGTTAGTGGTGAAATCAGTAGCCCAGTTGAGGTGCATGTATACCAATGCACGCAGTATGGGTAACAAACAAGAGGAACTGGAAGCCATGGTGCAACACCAAAACTATGATGTAGTTGCCATCACAGAAATGTGGTGGGGCAACTCACATAGCTGGAGTGCTGCACTGAATGGCTACAAGGTCTTCAGAAGAGATAGGAAGAGAAGGGGTGGAGGGGTGGCCCTTAATATTAGGGAGGCTTTTGATGCCATGGGTATTGACACTAATGACAATAAATTTGAATGCCTATGGGTAAGAATTAAGGGGAAGGCCAAAAAGGCTGATATCCTGCTGGGAGTCTGTTATCATCTACCCAACCATGAAGAATAGGTGGACAACTTATTCTACAAGCAGCTGGAGGATGTTTCAGGATCACCAGCCCTTCTTCTTGTATGTGATTTTAACCAACCAGACATCTGCTGGGAACTTAACACAGCAGAATAGAGGCAGTCCAGGAAGTTTTTAGAGTGTGTGGAGGACAACTTTTTGTTGCATCTGATGAGTCAGCCCACCAGGGGAGGGACTATGTTAGACCTGTTGTTTCCAAATAGAGATGGGCTGGTGGGAGATGTGGTGGTTGGAGGCCACTTGGGACATAGTGATCATGAAATTATAGAGTTCTCTATATTTGGTGAAATCAAGAGGAACATGAATAAGATTTTTACATTCGACTTTCAGAAAACAGGCTTTGGCCTATTTAGGAGAGTTATTCAGGGAGTTCCTTGGATAGCAGCCCTTAAAAACAAAGGAGTCCAGGTAAGTTAGGTGTGCTTCAAAACAGAGATCTTGAGGGCACAAGAACAGACTGTCCCTGTGAGCTGAAAGATGAGTGGATGAAGCAAACATCCAGCCTGGATGGGTAACGAGGTTTCGAAGGAACTTAGGAATAAAAAGAGGATGTATCATCTTTGGAAGGAGGGTCAGGTTTCTCAGGAAGTATTTAAGGGGCTTGCTAGGGCATGTAGGAAAAAAATTACGGAGGCCAAAACTCAATTCAAACTTAATTTGGCAACTTTTGTAAAGGATAATAAAAAATGTTTTTCCAAATATAATAATGGTAAAAGGAAGGGTAAGACCAGCCTTTGTTCTCTGTTGGATGCAGGAGGGAACTTAGTAACTGCAGATAAGGAGAAGACAGAGGTGCTTAACACCTTCTTGGCCTCAGTTTTTAGTGGGAAGTTTGCTTGTCCTCAGGATAACTGTCCTCCTGGGTTGGTTGATGGTGACAGGAAGCAGTCCTCATGTTATCCAGGAGGAGGCAGTCAGAGGACTGCTGAGCTGCTTGGATGTTCATTAATCTATGGGCCCAGATGGGATCCATTCCAGGGTGATGAGGGAGCTGGCAGATGAGCTTGCAAAGCCACTCTCCATCATTTACCAACAGTCCTGGCTCACTGGTGAGGTTCCAGATGACTGGAAACTGGCCAATGTGACACCCATTCACAAAAAAGATAGTGTCTTGGTTTGAAAAGACAGGTGTCTTTTAAGGAAGGCAGGAACCTCCCCTGAAATGGAAAAAATGTAAACCCTTCCCCCTCCAAACTATTATAATCTTCAAATCAAGGGGCTCTCAGGCAAAGATATGGGAATAGGAATAACACTTATTTACTAGGGAAATTAAAATAAAAATGCAGTAGTACAAAAAAACAACCCACTGACAGTCAGAATATAACCTGTTGGTCAGGGTGTTGGTAGCAGCCTGATTAAATGGTGGCTGCTGTCCTCCTGCAGTCACAGATGTGGTTCTGTTGAAGCAATGATCTTGTAGAAGGGTATAGGTTTCCTCTGAAGATCCAGTGGAGGTGTAGATGGGTCCGGTCTTCCTCTGGGAATACAGTGGAGAAAGGCTGACTGCAGTGTTCCACGACTTAGATTATATCCAAGTAGGAATGCTTGGCTCCTCCCCCTGGGCAGAGCATCTCACAATAGGATGATGTCATTTTATCAGTCATGCAGTGAGATTCAATGGCCCATTAATAGAAGATATCCCCCTGGAGGGGGGATGGGTCGTGGAAGAGATAAAGAACACTGCCCCACCTGGTTTTAACCAGTCGTAATAGAATACATACTTTTGGTTACATCTTGCATTTCAACCCAAGACAGGGAGCAAGGAGGATCCTGGTAATTATAGGCCAGTTAGCCTGACCTCAGTACCCGGTAAGGTTATGGATCAGTTTATACTATCATCATGTAGCACTTACAGGATGGCCTGGGTAACATACCCAGCCAGCATGGATTTAGGAGGGGTAGGACATGTTTGACCAACCTGGTCTCCTTTTATGACCAAGTGACCTGCCTGGTGGATGCAGGAAAGGCTGTGGATGTTCTCTATTTGGACTTCAGCAAGGTCTTTAACACTGTCTCCCACAGCATACTCCAGGAAATGCTGGCAGCCCACGGCTTGGACAGGAGCACTCTTTACTGGGTTAAGAACTGGCTGGATGGCCAGGCCCAGAGAGTGGTGGTGAACAGTGCTGCATCCAGCTGGCAGCCAGTCACTAGCGGTATTCCTCAGAGGTCTGTGCTGGGGCCAGTTCTATTCAATATTTTTATTGATGTCATGGATGAGGGTATTGAGTCTTTCAGTAGTAAATTTGCAGACGACACTAAGCTGGGAGCGTGTGTTGATCTGTTGGAAGGTAGGAGGGCTCTGCAGAGAGACTTGGAATGGTTAGATGTTGTAGTGCACCTAAAAATCTTGGTATATCCCAAGGGTAAAACTCACCTTCGGTTTGTGTAATGTTAGTTCCTACCTGAGAACCTTTCCCTTCCCCCCGTCCCATTGGCTGTGACCTCCCTGTATCCCCCGATCTCCTCCGCCCCCTAGTATAAGAGATAAGACCCAGGGCATTTTCGGTCTCTTTCTTGCCCCGGATGGATGACATACAATAAACCCGGGATTATTCCAAGCAAGTTTGGGCCTCCTGTGTCTAGATACTTTGAGTTCATGTTGTATCCACTCCAGGACCTCTCCCCTGCCCATGTTCCGTGAAGAGCGGGGCTCTCACCACAGGGGGTAGGACAGAGGGGTCCCCCAGGAGCGGATTGCAACAGTTAGATGGATGAGCGAAGTCCAATAGGATGAAGTTAAATAAGTCCAAGTGCTGAGTCCTGCACTTTGGCCACAATGATCCTCTGCATCATTATGGGCTGGGGACAGTGTGGCTGGACAGTGCCCAGGCAGAAAAGGACCTGGGAGTACTGGTTGATGGCCAACTGAACATGAGCCAGTAGTGTGCCATGGTGGCCAAGAAGGCCAACAGCATCCTGGCCTGTATCAGGAATAGTGTGGCCAGCAGGACCAGGGTGATCATTCTTCCCATATACTTGTCACTGGTGAGGCTGCACCTTGAGTACTGCGCCCAGTTCTGTGCCACTCAGTTCAGGAAGTATGCTGAGATGCTTGAGCGCATCCAGAGGAGGGCAACAAGGCTGGTGAGGGGCTTGGAACACAAGCCCTATGAGGAATGACTGAGGGAGCTGGGGTTGTTTAGCCTGGAGAAAAGGAGACTCAGGGGTGACCTTATCAGTCTCTACAACTTCTTAAAAGGTGATTGTAATCAGGTGGGGGTTGGTCTCTTTCTCCAGGCAGCAACTGGCAGAATGAGAGGACACAGTCTCAAGTTGCATCAAGGGAAATATAGGTTGGATATTAGGAAAAAGTTTTTCACAGAAAGAGTGATAAAGTACTGGAATGGCCTGCCTGGGGAGGTGGTGGAGTCACCATCCCTGGATGTGTTTAAAAAAAGACTGGATATGGCACTTGGTGCCATGATTTAGTTGAGGTATTAGGGCATGTGTTGGACTTGATCTTGAAGGTCTCTTCCAACCTAGTGATTCTGTGATTCTGTGGTTTTGCTATTTTAGTCATTCCTACGCTGAGCACAGAGCTTTGGAGACTAGATATCATGGACGCAATTCCCAAATGGGTTTTGTTGTGTTCATTTTCCCTTATTTTCCTCATTACAGAAGTTGGAACTATAACCTGTTGGCTGGCTGTTACCTACCATCCCTCCTGATTCTTAGTGGCTTTTAATGTGTTTGCTAAGCACTGATCCTCACTGTCATAATTAGGCTTAAATTCAGATATGTCAGTTTGTCTTTGTGGTACTACTGCTAGGATGCCTTTTTCAGCTACTCCTTGAGCTGCTTTATCTGCCAATCAGTTTCCCACTATAACATTAGGTTGCCCAGGTTGATGTGCTTTGCAATGCATTACTGCCACCTCCCTTGGTTTTTTAATTTCTTCCAAAATTTGTAAAATTTCTTCTTTGTTTTTAAGAGATGATCCTTGAGCTGATAGCAGTCTTCTTTCCTTCCATATGCTCCATGGGCATGAATTACACCAAATGCATACCTAGAATCAGTCCAAATATTCACCCTTTTGCCTGCTGCCAAATTCAACGCTTGTTTTAATGCTATTATTTCTGTCTTTTGTGCTGACGTGTTAATTGGTCAGGATTGAGCTTCCAATACTTCAGTAGTGGTTATCACTGCATATCCTGTCATCTGTTTTTCATCCTTCACGAAACTGCTCCCATCTGTGAATAATTTTAAATCAGGATTCTGTATTGCATCATCTTGCAAATCAGTTCTGCTGGAATATACTTGTTCAATAGTTTTGAGACAATTGTGTCAGGGCTCCCTCATCCACTGCCTTCGGATCGAAGAACATGGCTGGATTTGTGGCTGCTGTCATCTTCAATTCCACATCATCCTGTTCCAAAAGCACAACTTGGTATTTGAGCATCCTGCTGGGGGATTTCCAATGTCCCCCCTTTTGCTCTAGTACGGATATCACCATGTGACGGATAAAAACAGTTATGTGTTGTGTGGTATTGATCTTCCCGGCCTCTTGGATCAGTAGAACAGTTGCAGCAACCACTCGCAAGCATCCTGGCCAGCCTTTGCTCATGTGGTCCAGCTGTTTGGAGAAATAACCCACAGGTCTTCTCCAGGTTCCCAGCTTCTGCATCAGGACCCCCAGGGCGAAATATTTTCTCTCATGTAGAAAAGGTTCAAAGGGTTTGGTTAAGTCAGGAAGCCCTAATGCAGGTGCTTTCATTAATGCCTTTTTCAGTTCTCAGAAGGCAGTTTGGGACTCGGGACTCCACACCAGTTGTCCTTCCTTTGTTTCTTTTAGGGCTTCATAAAGAGGCTTTACTAAAAGTTCATAGTTTAATAACCACAACCAGCACCACTCGACCACTCCCAGAACGCCTTGTAATTCTTGGATATTCCATGGTTCTGGAGTTTGGCAGATTGGTTCCTTTCTGTGAAGACCAAGAATTCTCTGCCCTTGAGTGAACTTGAAGCCCAAAGAGTTCACAGTTTGTTATGAATGGATAGGGGAGTTTTAAACAAGTTTCTGCCTTTGCCCAGTCCTTTAGCAGTAGATAGTAACTTTTCTGAGGTGGCCAGCACCCCAAAACCCACTCTCGTTGCAAGTGCTTAATAATGACCAACCAGGCCTATTACAACATGAATTATTTATTGAATAGACCAAAGAAAAACAGACATAAGGTTTTAACCAGACTTCTTACTACACAGGATAAACAAACACTACTAGTAGATAACAGTGCACAATCAAGGTACCTATATTACAGCTAGTGAAGAAATAGTATAGATTAGGATTCAATGTATCTTACCATCCAATTGCTGATGAGGCATACATCAAAATCCTTTGCTCTCAATTTCCAGAAAAATAGCCATGGAGATGCATCCAAGCTTCAGGGAGAAGCCACCCTACATATTTCCAGGGAGCATGTAAGAGGCTTCTATCTCTGAAATAATTTGTGTGGCTTTTATAGTGTAAAGCAGTGTATTTGGTCAATGATTTCTTTTTAAATCTTCTCACATCTGCTCTCCAGACCAAGATGTTGATTCTTGGTTGGGAGCCTCAGCCCTTTAGGTGTCAGGAGATGATCCCTTGCTGGGCCTTTGACCTGGCCTGGGTTATCTCTTCCATCTGCACCAACCATCTGTGGTAGAGAGGGGAGGATGTCCTGCCACAGAGTTGTCTTTCCTATTTGAGCTTTTCTTTTAGTTACTCCATAACCATTCTGAATCAGAAAGTTCAAAATACTTATGGTCATTTGTAGGCATTGGTTTTGGGTCTCTGCTGCCAGTAGAATGTCATCCACATACTGTAAAAGTGCTCCTTCAGTGTTATTTTTCTTCCATTGTTCTAATTATTTTACTAGTTGATTTCCAAATAATTTCAGACTATTTTTAAATCCCTGTGGTAGGACAGTCCAGGTTAACTGAACTTTGCGTCCAGAGGTGGGACTTTCCCATTCAAAAGCAAATATTGCTTGACTATTTTCCTCCAAGGGTATGCAGAAAAAGGCATCCTTAAGATCAGTCACTGTAAACCATTTATATTCCCCTTTAGTGCTGTCAAAAGTGTATGGATTAGCTACTACTGGATGAATATCTGGTACTATGTCTAAGTTTTTCGCTCAAGGGGATCAGCCCCAAATTGTTTCCAATGTTTCAAGATACATCCCAGCAGTGACACGTGTGATATGATGATGGGGAGCTAGGACCTTCACAGCCAGTAGAAGAATTAGAACTAGAAATAATCACTGAGTCTTTGTCCTTAGAAAGTCTCCACAATCTGAGCAGAGACCTTACCTAACAACCCAATAAGTCTGTATTGAGCTCGTTGATCTGAGTCTGGGTCACTGCAGGTGATGGTACAATTCTCAATGGTACTGAAGCAAGGCACTTGAGATGTCTGTCATGTATTGACCAGGGCACTGCGAGTAGGCCCGAACCCCTCAGCCTCTGGATGTGACTCTTATCAAGTGTGAAGGAGAGATACCTTTGACCAGATCTCCAGCTGCAGAAAGTCCCTTGGAAGATCACAGAGCAAGGAATCCAACGCTTCTGGGAACTGGCTGTGCTAGGGATGCTTTCCTCAAATGACAACAAAACCACTGAGTCCAGACCTGATATAATGTACAACACTCATGCGGCTCAAACTTGCATGACTCAGGACCCAAGTGTATGCCCAATTCCTGTTGTCACTGCAGTGGAATGAGGAAAGAGACAGTGGACACTATGATAAGAAGGCTCCAGACATATGCAGATACTTTCCATGCACGGACAAGAGCCCAAATCTAAGCTGTCGAAACAGACTTAACCAAGCATATGTGGAAATTGGAAGACAGGATTGAAGAGATCCATCAGAAACTCAGGAAGGAGCTTAAAGAAGGCCTTCTCCAAGTCTCATCAACACAGCCCACAGCCCCTGTTATCAGAAGCAGATATCCTCCAGCTAGGGAGAGGGGGTACACCCCATGAGCAGACCAATGGTTCCACCTGTGTGAGCATAGGGAAGACATGAGAAGATGGGAAGGAAAATCCACTTCTGTCCCAGCAGCACAGCTGCATAAGCTAAAGGAGGAAATGACTAGCAAAAGGAGTTCTACAACAATGAATGAAGATCCAGTTTCCTGTGACCGAGCTTCCAGGCATTAGGATTACATGCCTGATCTCTTTGAAGGGACTTTCAGGATGTACACCCAGCAAGGGGACAATAGCAACAACTAGAGGGGTCCTGCCTCTAGCCAGGTAGAGGCCAAGGAAAATCGTGTCTTTTGGACTGTGTGGATCAAATGGCCTGGCACATCTGAACAACTGAAATACAAGGCTTTGGTCAACTCTGGTGCCCAGAGTACTTTAATACCACTGGGACATGTGGGGGCACAACCTGTTTCTATCATTGGGGTGACAGGGGAATTGCAGCAGTTGACCCTGCTGGAAGCTGAGATGAGCTTGACTTGGAAGGAGTGCAAGAAGCATCCTATTGTAACTAGTCCAGAGGCCCTGTGTATTCTTGGTATAGATTACCTCAGGAGCAGCTATTTCAAAGACCCAAAAGGACTCAGGTGGGCTTTTGGGATAGCTGCTGTGGAAACAGAAGGCATTAGAGAGCTGAACACCTTACCTGGTCTCTCAGAGGACCCTTCTGTGAACTACTGAGACACGGACTCAGACCAGCAGGGAATCTGAATCATATATTCAAAGAAATGAGCTGGTTTTATACACTTTTACAAGGCACAGTATTTCCTTATATGATAATTCTCACTACATGACCTATCTCATGTTGCCACATCAGCAACACGCTTTCTTAATGTCCTTATATGGGGTGATCATGAGCTGTTCACTCATCAGTCAGCTTCCAGCAAGCTCCTCTCCATAGGGGTCTGCCACATAACACCTCCTCCCCCCAAGGTCAGGTGGAGACAAGCCTCTCTGTGCCACCATGTGCTTCTTTGTGCTGCCATGTGCTTCTGCAGTCACGTCCCACAGCCCGCAGCTCAACTCCATTCCATCTCTTCCCACACCCTTCTGCAATATGACCCTTGAGGGTTGAAGAACAGCAGGTAGCGGCTGCCACTACAACAGTGCATTGTTGGCAATACCCCTGTGAACCAAGACTCCATGACACCCATCCATAAGATGATCCATGAACTGGAAAGCCAGGGAATGGTCAGAAAGGCTTGTTGGCTGTTCAACAGCTTGTACTCAAGTCTAATGGAAAATGGAGAGTGACAGTGGACTATTGTGGCCTGAACGAAGTCACACCATCACTGAGTGCTGCCGTGCCGGCCACATTGGAACTTCAGTACAAGCTGGAGTCCAAGACAGCAAAATGGTATGCCACTATTGACATTGTTAATGTGTTTTTCTCCATTCCTCTAGTGGCAGAGTGCAGGCCACAGTTTGATTTCACCTGAAGGAGCATTCAATACACCTGGAACCAACTGCCTGAGGCATGGAAACACAGCCCCAGAATTTTCCATTGACTGATCCAGACTGCACTGGAAAAGGGTGAGGCTTCAGGACACTTGCAGTACATTAATGACATCATCGTATTGGGGGAACACAGCAGAGGAAGTTTTTGAGAAAGGGGAGAAAATAATCTAGATTCTCCTGAAAGCAGGCTTTGCCATAAAACAGAGTCAAGGGACCTGCCCAGGAAATTCAGTTCCTAGAGGTGAAGCAGCAAGATGTATGTAGACAGGTTCCAACAGAGGTGCTCAATAAGTGTCGTGGTTTGACACCGGCCAAACGCCAGGCACCCACAAAAGTCACTCACTCCACCTCCCCTGCCACAGCTGGGAAGAGGAAAGAAAAAATTAATGAATAGCTCATGAGTTGAAATAAGGACCAGGAGAAAACACTCCAAGGGCAAAACAGACTCAACTTAGAGGTATAATGTGAATTTATTACTAACAGAGGAGGATAATGAGAAGTAAAATAAGCCTTCAAAAACATCCCTTCTTCCCCCCAACCCCTCCCTCCTTCCCACCAACAGTGTAGGGAGACAGGGCATGGGAGGTTTGGTCAGTTCATCACCCAAATTTTTCTTCCGCTGCTCAGGGAGTGGAGTCCTTCCCTTTCTATGCCGTAGGGTCTCTTTCCATGAGAGACAGTTCTCTATGAACTTCTCCAGCATGGCTCTAAATCTCATGAGCAACAGTCCTCCCAGAACTGCTGCGGCATAGGTGACTCTTGCACAGGGTGCAGTCCTCCAAGGACAGGCTGCTCCAGCCTGGAAGGAGGCCCCCCACTCTCTCCACTGGGTTTCCTACTGGATCACAGACTCCTTCAGGTATCCACCTGCTCCAGCATGGGCACCCCTCCCATGGGCTGTGAGTGGATCTCTGCATCCCCCTTGGATCCCCATGGGCTGCAGGGGGACAGCCTGCTTCAACATGGTCATCACCATGGCCTGCAGAGGAATCTCGGCTCCAGCACCTGGAGTACCTCCTCCCACTCCTTCTCCACTGACCTTGGTGCCTCCATGTTGTTACCCTCACATGTTCTCACCTCCTTCTCTTCTGGCTAGAAAAAAAAACTGTGTTCCCACTTTGCTCTTATTTTCTTAAATATGTTATCACAAAGGCGTTACCATCATGTCTAATTTGCCCAGCTTTGGCCAGCAGCATATCCATATTCAGAGCCATCGGGAGTTGGCTCTGCCAGACACGGTGGAAGCTTCTAGCAGCTTCTCACAGAAGCCACATCTGTGACCCCCCTGCTACCAAAAACCAGGCCATGCAAAACCAGCACAATAAGATAGCTGCAATGTCTCCACCGACCAGCAACAAGGAAACAGGCTTTCCTAGACACTGTGGGTTTCTAGAGAATGCACATTCTGGAGTACAGCCAGATTGTAAGTCCTCTCTACCTTCTGACATGAAAGAAAAACAATTTTAAGTGGGGCCCTGAAAAACAGCAATCCTTCGTGCACATCAAACAGGATATTGCCCACACGCTAGCCCTTGTGCCAGTCAGGAGAGGACAGGATGTGAAGAACGTACTTAACATGTCGCTCTGTTGGGAACGGTGAGAAGAACGACACAGACTCTCTTGTGTGTTGAACAGGAGAGCAGAGTGTATTGTTCTTGATCTTTTATAGACATGTTCAAGGAAGTTCGAGAGGTAAAACTCTCATTGGTCATTAAAGCAACACATCTGCCATCATTGGTTAAGTGCAACATCACCCCTTGACTGTTTTCTTAAACACCACTTGCAAAGATTGTTGTCCTTTACCAAGGACAGTTTGGATTCTTTCTCATGCTTTCTCAGGCCAGAATGAGAAGCCTGTGACTTAGTTTCACACAGGCTCTGTTCCTTTCTTTTTGAATTTAGCATCCACATAACATACTATACAATGCAGTTGGAGAGAATGGTCCTTCCTGGAGCCTCTGGCAGAAGGTACCTGGGCAGAATTGAAGCTGACCTCCTAGGGTCTGGAGTTGGGCAAAGGACTTGAGGCCAGCTACATACCAACTGAAAAAGAGATCTTAGCAGCCTACGAAGTGGTTTGAGCTGCCTCAGAAGTGATTGGTACTGAAGCACAGCTTCTGGCCCCCCAACTACCAGTACTGGTCTGGATGTTTAAAGGAAAAATCCCTGCAATGCACCATGGCATTGATGCTACCTGGAGTAAGTGGATTGCTCTTATCACACAGTGAGCTTCAATAGGAAACCTGAATCACCCTGGGATCTTGGAAGTCATCACAAATTAGCCTGAAGGTGAAAGTTTAGGATTATCATCTGAACAATAAGAAGAGCAGGTGACGTGCTGAGAAGGCCCCTCCATATAACCAGCTACTGGAAAGTGAGAGGCGATATGTTCTCTTCTCTGATGTATCCTGCTGTATCATAGGGACAGCAGCTGTATGGAGCCCTACATGGCAAGTCACAGAAGCTACCAAGGGACAAGGTGAATCAAATCAGATTGAAGAGCTGAATGCTGTCCAGCTGGCTTTAAACATGGCCAAACAAGAGAAGTGGCCAGCACTCTACCTCTACACTCACTTATGCACATGTCTGTAGTGGTTTAGATTTGCCAATTTCGTTTTCTCGGCTAACACACTAAATAAATGTCCTGGTTTTAAAGCAGTAACTAAAAAAATTACTTATTTCTTGATGTGAGATGTGGATTAGAACAAGAGCAAAACAGGCTTAAAACTTAAAAGGAATAAAGAAAGTTTATTAACAAAACTACAAGAATAAGAACACCAGAATAAAACTTCCAGAAAACCCCTTTATCCCCCACTATCCAACCATTCCCTTGCTCATATGACAACATAGAGACAAAAAAATTTTGGAACTTTGGTGTTTAAACAGTCCCCAATTCCTGCTAGAGTCTTTTTATCAGTCTTTATAGAGAAACAGAAGTCTTATTCTGCTGATCTATGGAGTTTCTCACGAGAAAACTATTTCTGTTATAGTTTTCTGATGCCAGCTGCCCGGAAATCCTGTCATCAGTTCACTCTTCCCATTTCACATCACTCTGAGGTGTGTTATGGGCCATGAGTCCAGGGATATCATTTTTGAGGATGAGTTATTCAAAGGCAAAAGTTCTCCTCATCTGTCTCTGTGAGCTTCTCTGGAAAACAGTTTTCTCATTGCCCTCAAGGCCTCAAATCTTCACTTCACTCTGTTCCAGCACCTCACTGTATCACAATGACTCCACCTTTTGCTCAAAATCCACACTTTGAACATTCCATTCCTCCCAATATACTCTGTCATGAATTAAAGGAGTTTTTTTTCAGAACACTATTGTCTATCTCCATAGCTTTAACAGAAAAATATTTCAGCTTATAAAGCATCTCCTTATTCTCTCTTCCCCATCTAAAACTTAACTCTTTTCGTCACTGTCTTCATCATGCTGATTGTCTCTCTCTCTTTGTCTCTCTGGTAAAAAGGAGTAATCTGCATGTTTTATCTAGGTAGTAAAAGAATTAAAGACTTGGAAAAGCTGCAAGTGTTCATAGTGTCAGGTTTCAGTTCAGCAGCAGAAACTGCAAACTAAGCCAGGCAGGCCGGCTCTGTTTCTCTCCCCCCCACCCCCCCCGCGGCCTTGTCTGGCCTGGAGGGGGGGGGGGGGAGGAGGCCGAGACAGAGCCTTATTACCTTTTCAGAAGCCAGAAATCAAAGAGAGGAAGAGAAATCTGGCTTTACATCTTAAGGCGGTGTTCACAAGTTGATCTCACTTTTCAATGGTCAAAACTGCTGTCAATTCTTAGAAATGACCGATAATTGGTCAAGAGAAAGACTCCCATCAGCCACCAGCAGCTTCAACTTCCTTAGCTCCCAAAGCTATCTTAAAAGTAAAGTCACCCCATGACAGTGTTGTGGTTTTAAAGCACTAGCTAAAAAATCACTGGAAAAATTTACTTATTTCTTGCTGTGAGATATGGATTAGGAGAAGGGCAAAACAGGTTTGAAACTTAAAAGGAATAAAGAAAGTTTATTAACAAAACAAGAATAAGAAACTAGAATAAATCCTCCAGAAAACCCTTTTCCCTCACCACCCAACCATTTCCTTGTCCAACTGATGACATAGAGACAAAACCTGGTGGTTAAAGTAGTCCCAACTATATAGTAGCTTTTCATCAGTCTTTGTAGAGAAAAAGAAGTTCTCCTTTGTCATTTTATGGAGAGTTTTCCACAAGAAAACCGTTGTCTCATGGTTTTCTATTTTTTCTGATGCCAGCTGCCCGGAAAACTCTGCCATCAGTCCTTTACTCCCATTTAACACCACTCTGAAGTGTCTTTGTGGGCCATGGATTCAAGGGGTGTCATTTTAAGGATGAGTTATTCAAAGGCAAAAGTTCTCTTCATCTGTCTCTGTGATCATCTCTGGAAACAGAAGTTTTCTCTTTGTCTCTTAAGGGCCACAAGTCTTCACCCACTCTCACTTCTCTTTTTCTGTTCCAGCATCTCATAAGATCACAACTACTTCATCATTCCCTCAGCTCCATCAATGAATTACCTTTGCTTAGATCCACACTTTGAAATACTTCATCCCCCCAAAATACTCTTTCATGAATTAATGGAGTTTTTTCAGAACATTATTGTTCATCTCCATAGTTTTAACAAAAGAATATTTCAGCTTATGAAGGCATCTCCTTATTCTCTTCCCATCTGAGGCTTAAGTCCTTTCCTCACTGGCTTTGATAGTTTATGTTCTCTCTTTACATGTTGATCACCCTCTCTTCCCCTCTCTGGATAAAGGATTAATCTGCAAGTCTCATCTGGGTAGTGAAAGGGTTAAATTCTGGCTCAAACTGCAGCAGGTATTAATGGAGCTGGGTTTCAGTTCAGTGGCGCTTAAAGATGCTCCCCCCCCCCCCCCCGCCCCTCCGGCCCCTGCCCCCCAGAAAGCTTCAGCCACCCTGGAGGCTTCCTGGGAGGCTGCAGCAGAGCCCAGCCTGGCCTCCGCCTGGGCTGCATGGCCTGGGGAAGGGAGCCAGCTGGAGTTCTGTTACCTTTAAAAACCAGAAACCAGAGAGAGAAATTCTTTGGCTTAGGTTTTAAAGGGTGGCGTTCACAGGTTGATCTCACTTCAATGGCCAAAACTACTGTCAATTCTCAGAAATGGCCAGTTATTGGCCAGGAGAAAAAACTCCCCTCAGCCTCCAGCAGCCTTAACTTCCTTAGGTGTTTCCTACTTTTTTTTAAAATGCCAATCTGTCACAGCATGGTAGCAAACACTCTATGGGAGTGACTGTAATGATGGAAAAAGGCCAATTTGCAATGCAAAGGAAAATCTGTATGGGCTGCTGAAGAATGGGAAGACATCGATACCCAGGTAGAGAAACTGACTGTGAAAGTGTTTTGCCAGTGGGTAGGGTCAGAGACAGACACCTATTACAATCTTCTCTATTCACAGTGGAGCAAAAAGAGCTCTCTGTGAATTACGAATCCTGAGGTTCAAAATATTCCCTGGAATGAGATTAAAACAAAATGAGGTTAAATGTTTGTCGAGGCTGGGGCTGGGGGCCTGTCCAACCCCCAGCTCTGCCACCAACGATCCCGGATAAAGGTTCTGAGAAAGAGTGGCCATCCAGGGAGTCTCAGGCAGTTTCCAGCCAGGGGTAAGCCTTAGGAGCACAGCCTGAGGCTTCATGTGATCAGCTCTTTTAGAAGTGATTTCGTCTCTAGTGATCAGCTCAGATCAGCCCAGCCAGCTCTGCTCATGGGTTACCCCAGCCAACGTGTAGACAAGAGATGGGAGACTGTGTGGCGTTCCGCAGAATTCTTTATTGGCAGGCTTCAGCAAAGTAGGCCAGTGACGATCTTCCCCTGAACTGGGCAAAAGCCGGGGTTTTTATAGGGAAGGGGAGAATTAGGAAAGGGACCAATGGTCTGAGATTGGGATAAGATGACCAATAGTTAACAGGGAAATAACATGGGGTCCTGAAGCAGGAAGGAGTCTGCAGCTTAATCACCATGACTAAGTAGTTTTGTCTTATCTTAGGGGATAGATCTCCAGGGAGGGAGCTTGTTGGAGGACTGGGCTTCCTCCACAAATGTTGATACCAAAAACATTGATATATTTTATTTGACGGTAAAAGAGGCAAAGAGAAAGAGAAAGAAAGAAATAGCAAAAGGGGTGGGGGGGGACAGGAAGTGCAACAGAGATTAAGTAGAAGCACATCACCCCTCTGTGGGTCCCAATGACGTCTCATTGATCCCTTCCATCTGGTCTCCTTGGTGGTGATGGTCTCCTGCCAAAAAGTATAGAATCCAATAGATTAATATATGTTTGGGCCAGGTGGGAATGCTCAGGTACCTCCCCTGGGAAGGGCAAGTTTGACATTCTCTTGCAAGACTGGGTCAGTTGCATCCTTTTGCATCACATGCAGTGCTCTGGTGCAGGTTCTGGGGAACTGTTTGGGGGGGGGGCTTTGATAGACCATGAAACCTCCTCATCTGCCCCTCACATGAATGTCTCATAGATGTGGCTTTCCTGGGGTGGGGGGCCCCACAGCTGATCTAATCTGTGCAAGATGATGAGCGTTCACTGCCTCTGACCAGAGGCTACACACTCAGAACCCTCCTCCTTCCCCCTGGGTTGGGGGAGAATCTGTGCAAACCTGGCAGCAGATAAGCCTGGGGCTATGGTTTCCACCCCAAAGCCGCTGGGCTTGATCCTTCTGTGGAAGTATTCTTCTTCCCCAGCCCAGACCTGAGAACAATGTCTCTTTATCTTATCTCAAATCAACTTACAGTCCAGGGCCTCAGCCCAGGGGGCCCATTCAGGATGTGGTGGTCTTTGGCACAGCTCTGTTGGTGTAGCTTCATTATACTGTTTTAATGGACAAAAATCCTTCATAAAAATGTGTAAGCCATAAACTATAACATTACAATCTCTGGCAACACCAAATTAATGAATAGTGTAATTTACTCTAATGCAAAACTGCAAATAATCACAAAAGGATAAGCTAAGCAATGCACCTTATCATTGCTACAAAAGAATGCCTAGTGATTAAGAAAGATACATCACCAGTTACCCTAATACTTTACCTTTCATCCAGATCTGCACATCAACTGTGTAAAGCCACTGTCAGAGCAAAGGACTAGAGAACCATGACCAGTAATTAGGAATCCCTCTGGTGTGTCCACCTTTGCAGGCCACAAGGCTTCCCAACTGCTCTGAGACTAGCCCAGCTTTTATACTGTTGAACAAACAAGCTGACATAACTTCTAGTGCGGGAACATCTGATTTCATTCTCCTGTTGGCTTTCTCCCAAAGCCTGGCCAGGGCTCAAGGAGAAACCAAGGGAGTTGTCTTTGATCCTACATCCCCAAACAAGGCCAGATGTTGCCTTGTCCAGTTTCTAAATATGGAAAGGTAAATAAATGTTTGCCAATGAATAGGTACATATAACAGTACTTCATTAATGAGTGGATACATATAACATTTGGTTGGAAGGTTCATCTAGAGGTCAACTTTGGCTCAGGGCCTGTTGTTCAGGCCTTAGTACTTCAGGAAGTCTGTCATGTGGATGCATATGTGCCTAAGAGTAGGACTAATGAGAAATATCACAACAACAAACAGGTGGATTGGGCTGCCAAAATCAAGGTATCACAGGTAGATTTGGACTGGCAACATAAGGGTGAACTATTTCTAGCTAGGTCATCAGGGAAGAGATGCAATTATACAGATGGGCTTGTGACTGAGGGGTGGATTTAACCATGGACACTATATCCCAGATAACCCATGACTGTGAAACATGCGCTGCAATCTAGCAGGCCAAGTGGGTAAAGCCCCTGTGGTATGGGGTACAGTGGTCCAAATACAAGTATAGGGAGGCCTGGCAGGTCAGTTACATCACACTACCGCAAACCTGCCAAGGCAAGTACTACGTGCTCACAAATGGTAGAAGCAACCACTGCATGGCTGGGGAAATACCCCATGCCTCACCATCCTGGGCCTTGAAAAGCAAGTCCTTTGGTGACATGGCACCCCTCAAAGTATTGAGTCAAGCAATGGGACTAATTTCAAGAATAGCCTTATAAATATCTAGGCTAGAGAACATGGTGTTGAGTGTGAGCAACATATTCCCTATCATTCACAAGCCTCTGGGAAAGTTGAATGGTTCAATGGACAGTTAAAAACAACACTGAAGGCACTGGGTAGTGGGACCTTCAAGCAGTGGGATCTGCATTTAGCAAAGGATACCTGGTTAGTCAACACCAGAGGTTCCACTAACCGAGCTGGCCCTGCCCAATCTGAACCCCTGCATACAACAGACAGAGATAAGATTCTGGTGGTGCATATGAGAGGTATGTTAGAAAAGACTGTTTGGATTAATCCCACCTCAAGGAAAGAAAACCCATCCATGGGACTGTTTTTGTTCAAGGACCAGGTTACACTTGGTGGGTAATGCAGAGAGAGGGGAAATGCTTTCTGTACCTCAAGGGGATTTGACTTTGTGTGAGAACAGCCTTTAATGTTTAAACACATACGTAACACTGGTTGCTGAATGTCACTGCCACTGCATGTCTTAACTACCGTGGACAATGAGAATGGACTGCTCCAGTTATATCAGTCATGGACCAAATGATCTCAGTCCATATCCTAGGGGATGGTCAGTGGCTACTGTAATAATAATTGTATCTATATACAGATGTATGTGTATATATATGTGTGTGTGTCTTTACAGCTATAAGGTATTACTCTGGGTGTTAAAAAGATGATATGGAATAAGGGGTGGATAATGTGGGTTATCAAAAATTTTATAGTATTCCATAGCTATCTGTACCCAAAATTGTTTCTGTCTCTTTAAGACCCTGCAGCCAGAAAACAGGAGTGCTTTTTAAGTTGCCTCTCCCAGACAGTTTGCCCTCTTTTGCCTGGCAGCGTGTGCTGAAGGCATAGTCTTAGCTTTGGAGGCAGTTGCTTTGGGTGCGTTTCTGGGCTTGCAACTGTAGCAACTCAGAAAAAATGCATTTTGCAAATAGAAACTGTTTTTAGAGTGGACTTTGCAAACTCTACCTGCGGTGGAGCTTGAGCCAGTCTCAAGGGGCTGGGTCAACCTGCATTGGTGCAGACAGACCATTTTTTCCCCCCCCAACACACCCGTAGCATGGAGAACATCAGCACCAATACCAGCAGAGTCCAGTGGGTGCCAGGAGGAAGCAGCTGGTGGCAGAGCTGACCCCATACATACTGGCAAGTCTTCATCTGCCACTAGAACTGCTCTGCAAGATCCTACCTTCCCAGGAGGGTTCTTTTGGTCAGTCATCCTTTTTCCCTTTGTCTCCCAGAACATGGCATCTTGGGATAGAGTGCTGACGTAATTTCCTCTTTGTCTTTCAAGCCACACAATCACCAGGGGTGGGCACCATATTGGAAAGGTTGTTTCTGTCATTTTGGGTCTCTCTTTTTTCCTGTGGGGTGAGATTTAGCAGTTTTGTGTCTAGTGGTTATTTACTGTTATTTTTTTGCCTGTTATTGTTCCGCCTGTTAGTAAACTGCTATTTTTAAACTTATATCTACTCACATTTGTTCCTTATTAGTGGAAAGGGATTGATTAAAATTAAGGGGAGGTAACTCATTTTAGAGTGTCTACCTCTTTAAATTGTGTAAAATCATGTCACCTTTAATGTGAAGAATGTCTTTATCCTACCAGGGGTCTTGCTCCAATTTTCTTCCATCCAGGGATTGCAGGTTCTCCCTGAGAATCCCTCAGTTATGGCTGGAAGTCCCGCGATCCCTTGGATCCATTGAATTTTAGGAGTAGGTCCGATCTGGAGTGCCAAAACTGTTACCAAAAATTGGTAAAAGTAAAATCTCCTTAACACCAATGTTGCATTAAGAAGCGGGCATTCTTAATTTTTCTGAATGCTCAAGTTGATATCTCTTCCAAAAATCATGCATGCTGAGTACAGAATGACTCCCTGCTTATATATTGTATTTTACATACATATTCATTGATTTTTGCAAAATAAACATACAGATGACAATAATTTCCCTAAAATAATTAGCATCTTTTTCCTCACCTTTACTCATGTGTTCTTCTGTTCTGGGGGTCTCTGGTGGTTCCTGGTGGTTGATGATCCCAAAGTCATGCCTTAGTACTTGGTGAAGTGGTAAAAGTTGGCAAAACTGGGCTGGATGCTTTCCAGTTCTTCCTACAGAATAAGCATTGTGTGGTTCCATAGACCAGTGGTTTTTGAAGAATAAGCATTATATTATCCCACACGGTGCAAACAATTTTTCATCTGGCAACAGTTGGATTGGCCAACTGGGAGAATGCACATCTGAATCTGCTGCTCATAAACTATTTGAGGATGTGACAGTCAGTGGCAGTCTTGAATGGAGGTCAAAATCCTGAGGGGAGCAAAGGTATCTCACCAGCCGTTCAGGTGCAGGGAGGGGCTTCCTCTGATCATTGGAGATGCAATTAAAAGAAGGCTCTTGGGAGCATGGTGAACAGGAGTGGGCAAACAGGGGCCTGTCACATCTTTGAGGTCATGGCCCAGCAGTTTGCCTTGCAGTTTGCGCAGGCACGCAAGCAGGCAGGATTGCAGACATCCTCCTGCTAGTGGTTTGATTTGGGTTTTTTTATTTTGTGTTCAGGGTTGGTTGGTTTTGGGTTTTCTTTCCAACAATGGTCTCCAAACAATCAAAAGCTGTAGTTAGTAAAAGCATACCAACCCAAACAGAACCCCCCAAGAAGGATGCATGTGATACATGAAGAGACAAGACCCACCAGCAGAGACAGAGTGTCTGAGTGAACCTGGGTGAATCTAAGGTTTATTCAGAACCATCAGTATATATATCTTTACTTCTAAGAGCTTTTTTTTTTTGGTTGCAGCTTACAGATGTGATCACAGTCCTACAATAAATCTGTCCTCTTGACATTTTCCATTGTTTTCTCCAAAGCTATGGTAAAGGAGCATGAAGAGTCTGCAGGAGGAGTGTGCATCTATGTTGACGTAGAAGTAGAAACTCGTTCATTCAGTTCTGTCTCAGGTACACTCCATGTCAGAGAGACCTGATGCTGGTGTTGCTGCCGTCATTCTCTGTTTAACTCTTTTCTTACACCAATACCTGTTAACCCCACAACTCCCCCTTTTAAATTTTTAGGAGTCATGAACAAAGTGCGTGCAACCATAGTTTCTGTGTGCCTTTAATGGCTCTAATTATGTTGAAAAGGACAAGATAAAAAATTAAAAAAGATATCACTGCTAGACAACCTAATCCAATAAAAACCCAAACTCGTAAATTTATTCCTGAAAACCTTTTTTTTTTTTTTATTTAGCCATGGAAGATAATTTTTTAAGTCTATCAGTACATTTTGCTCTTCCAGAGTTTGCAAATCTCTGAGCTGATCTTTTAATTGAGTGTGAAGTGAGTGGATATCTTGTCTTAGGGGCTTTATCAAAGGCTCCTTGGAGGTGGTTTTTAACTGTTTCCCAATTTTGTTCAGTTTCATTGCATGGAAGAGGAGTGACACATAGAGAATTATGCATGTGTTCCCAATCGCAATGTAAAGATATGCGGGTTTTTGAGCCTCAAGTCTTTTGCCAATTTACAAAAGAGCACTGTCGTTCTAATTAGGAACGGCGAAAAGAACGACACAGACTCTCAAGGGAGTCAGAACAGGAGAATTCTCTCAGTTTATTGTTTCAGGCCTGTTTTATAGACAGATACGTGGAAAGTACAGAAAGGAAACTCTTATTGGTTAGTTAACTGCTACATCACCATCATTGGTCAGTGGTGCACACCACCTCCTGACTTTCTCCTGCAAGGAAAACAAGAGGACAGACAAACAGCACCTGGCAGTTGTTTTCTGTCTCTGAGGATTGTTTTGAAATCCTCCTATGAATTTCTCAGGCTAGCTCTCAGGCAGGATCGAGCTCTGTGTAGCTTGTAATAGCCACAGGCACTCTGGTTCAGATTTAGCATCCATAGAGCACTTTCTAAGGTGTCTTGGGGTGACATTTCATCTGGTCATTATTTGTTTGACAATTTGCTCTTGTGTTTGTAATTCTTTTATAATATTGGTTAGAGCTTGTCCCATGGTGTGGGCAGTTTGAATGGAATTAGTTAAAGCTGCAACAGCTGCAGAGGCTGTGGTTAAAACTATTACAGCAGTAAAGATGGCAAAGATCAACCAACCAAGAAATTTGCAAACTCGTCTTTTACTCTTTTTTATATCCTTCTGGAATAGTCAAGCCAATTGTGAGAGTCCGTCTTGTCCTTCCCAAGTCTTAGTCAAATTTAGAGGTACCCAAATTTCTGGTCTTCTCTTAAATGGAAGAAGAACAGAAAAGATATTAATATCTTCATTGGTTACACATTATTTAAAACCAAAACAATTAGCAGGCAGAAAATACAAGCCATTCCTATAATCAATTGAAAAATCAGCTAAAGCAAAAAACATATGGGTGTGAAGTACAAGTCATTAGTGATTGTTTCTTTAGCAATGTTAAATTTGCAATGGTAGCATTCTTGTTCAAGTTCACCTGGTATATGGTATTACTGAATGCAAGTAACAGCATTTTCCACAGATGCTTATGAACATGTGATTGATTATTATTTAGATAATATTGAATTAAGGGTCTGGCCATTTCACTATCAAGCCAAAAAAATGCTGTGGTTTGCCTTTTGGGAGGGAAGAATGATTTTATTTGTCCTCTTTTCTCTAAGGATACTGTGTGGTTCCAAATCAATTATTTTCCCATACTGTAAGAATTGTTGTGGTTGTTGTCCTAAACATGATGTCCATTCCAAGCGTTGTAAATTGGAAATGGATGTAAAACGACATTTGGGATAATGAGACGGGGTGGCATCCACAGGTTTGCTGGAGATAGAATGGTCTGTAATGTAATAGACAAATTTTTTTTCTGAGGATTCATATATCAAGTGCAATTGCATAGAAAAATTGGCACAAGGTAAAGGTGAAAAGGTATTAATCTGATTCCACATTAAGCAAATAGATGGTAAGTCAGTAACATAAGAAGCATTAGTAATATATGTATTTACAACAACCTGATCTAGGGGAGGAAGCCAAGTTCCTCCTACCCATTCCATTCCATTGTTGCTGAGGGGATGTTCTGGATCCCACCAGGTCAGAGGCTGAAACAGCGGTTGGTCAAAAATGTGTGCCCAATAGATTCTTCCTTCCGCCATTTGATGGCAGTATAGCAGGAAAAAGACAGCAATATTCATTGTTGTCGTCCTTGGCTGGGTTTGATGTATCTCGCCAGGAGCCAATATGGTCCTGTGGGCAGAGAAAAACATCCATAACCTCTCCCCTGAGCTAACAGTGGAACTGGACCTTTCCACTGACCACTGTGTACATCTTTGTATGTAACTTCTGGGTGAACTCCTTCTCCATCAGTTTTCTGACCCAGGCACCTTTGATGTGCTGTGAGGTCATCCCTAGTGGAAAGATTCAAAAAATTTAAAACATAGATTGCTTTATCAAGCAGCTCCTGAAGGAGCATGCCTATGGGATTCCCCCTTTTTTGCTTCTGAGATGCCTTAAGAAGGCTGACCTAGAACAGCAGCTAGACAGAGTTAAGAATAAAGTAGGTATTTATTGAAAGGCCTTAAAGGATATACCTTGGGCAGTACAAGAGCCTGGCCAGGGATACACCCAAGATAGACCTAAAAAATGGTCACAAAATGGATGACTGGTCACGAGGTCTCATATTTTTATAAGTCTTGGTCCATCTGTATATCAGGGTTAATTGTCCAATCACAGCTTCAGGTTATGAAGTCCCATTCTTGTTTTCTCTCTTCAGTTCACCATTGTTTATGCTTTTGGGGCTGAAACTTGTAACGATTGTCCTTGATATCAATCTAGAAAAGGAATTGTTTTGTCTACCTACTCTATGAAGAGAGCTCACTAACACTTAATAAGAAGCTCAAAACTACACACCTAGGCAACACAGAATATAAAAAATATGAAAATTAAAGCTTAAAGCATCATTTGTAGCATTGTTTTCAATGTGCAATGTGCCCTTTCCACTATGGCTTGTCCTGTTGGAGAATGGGCAATACCTGTAACATGTTTGATCCCCCAAGTGTGGAAAAAATCTTGTGTTTTTCGAGATGCATATGCAGGTCTGTTATTTGTTTTTATCTGTTGAGGCATGCCCATAGTAGCAAAGGCATGCAGCCAGTGTTGGGTGGTATCTCTTGATTTTTCATCTTTGTGAGCTGTTGCTACTATGAAACCTGAAAAAGTATCAATAGAAACATGCACAAATTTAAAAATCCCAAAACTTGATATATGGGTAAGGTCTGCTTGCCAAATGTCATTAGGTTTTAACCCTCATAGGTTTGTACCTAACATTTGTGGTAAGGAAAAAGTTTGCTGGCATTGTAAACAAGCATTCACTATATCTCGAGCTTGTGGCAAGGTTAAGGCAAATTGTTTTGCCAGTGCTTGGGCATTTTGATGATACAAATCATGAGAAAGTTTTGCCTGCCCTAATTTCTGTGGTATAGTGACTGTCAGGGCGAGAGCATCTGCTCTGGCATTACCTTCCATTATAGGTCTGGGCAGGGTGGTGTGTGACCTAAGGTGTAGAATACAGTATTCATGAGACCTGTGAAGTAAAAGGTTATACGAAGTGGCTAATAACACAGAAATATCTCTGTTAGAGACTTCCTTCAGGAACTTCAGGAATGAGTGTTCTATTCTCTCGATGATTGCTGTAACATAAAGAGAATCACAAACAATAGGTTCCTGTGAAAAAAGACTAAATGCTTCTACCACAGCTGCCAGTTCGACTAGCTGGGTAGATCCAGGTTGAAAAGTTATTGACTGTTCCCATTGTCTTGTATCATTTTTCCACAGGGTCACAGCTTTGTGTGTTTTCCCTGATCCATCAGTGAAAACAGTTTCTGCATCAGGAATAGGTGTTTTTGACTGTAGACATCTTGGTTGGAAGGGAAGTTCTTTGAAGGACTGCAGCAATGCATGCCGAGGCATCGTGTGAACAAACTGTCCATTATAGTCCCCAAGGGGAACCTGAAATGACAGTGAATCCCTGAAAAGATTTTCTAACTCTGCTGCAGTAATAAGGAGATGTATCATTGCTGGATCATATCCTGTTAGGCTCTGACATCGGAGTCGTCCCATCGACAGCAGTCAGATAATCATTTTGAGTTGAGTGGTTATAGTTTTTGAAAAAGTGTGTGGCAAGAAAATCCATTCTAATAACCAGAGATGACATTCTTGCACATCACATTGGCCAATAAGAGCATAGGGTTAGAAAGACTGTAAAATCAGGAACAGCTGCAAAGGCATATCTGGGTTTTGACGTGTGGCAAAGGATTTGTTGATTTTATGACTTACAGTCTCTAAAGCCTTTTGGACAGTTTTCATCAATTGCCTATGGGAAGAGAGGTCTGGGTCCCCTTTTAGCAATTGAAATAAAGGAGATAACTCTTCTGTTGTAATTCCCAATAGAGGGTAAATCCAATTAATGGTTCCCAGTAACTTTTGCAAATCATTCAATGAGCATGTTAGTTTTTGAAGTTACTGGCTTTGGAGTGACTGTTGTTTTGAGCAGTTTAAAGCCCAAATATTTCCAAGGGGATTCTGTTTGAATTTTGTCTGTGGCTATGTACAGGCCTCTGTTGGTGAGTGTTATTTTAAAGCTGCAAGGCAATCACTCAACGTCATGCTGTCAGAGGCAATTAAAATATCTTCCATATAGTGATAAAGCAAAACAGATATTTTTGCTGTATTGGCTGTATTGCTGAATGAATGACAAATTTTCAAATAGTTGGACTGTGTTTCATACCCTGGGGTAGGACAACTCAGTGGTATCATTCCATGGGAGTTTCATGATTAATATATGGTAAAGAAAAGGTAAATTTAGGTGCATTGTCACGATGTAGAGAAATTGTGAAAAAACAGTCTTTTAAATCAAGTATTACTGCTGTAATTATTATGAGAATCCCTCCATTCTTGTCCTCCGTGGAGATGTGTCCGCCCTACACAGACCACGGGGGGGCGGGGGGGCGGGGGGGGGGGGGGGTTCTATAATATATTCAGCATGAACTTGGGTATTTAGACAAAGGAAGATCAATCTATCAATCCTGTGGGACGTGGTCCCGGGTTTATTGTACGTGAATCGCCCAGGGCAAGAGAGAGAGAGGTGTCTTGAGTGCTCTCTCTTAAACTAGGGGGAGGGGGAGGTGAGGAGATACGGGGGGTAACAGCCAATGGGATAGGGAAAAAGGAAGGGAGGCCAGGAAGGGACTAACATTGTGGGGGCGGAGGAAACCCCCGATCCCGAGATCCTGGCTTTACCCTGGAGACAAGATACTTTTCTGTAAGAGAGAGAAAAGTAACACTCCCAGGGATCTTTGAGTTAGTTATGTTAAACTGTTACACTCCATTGGTGTTCCCCCCTGCCATCCCACCCTGATACATGTATTCCGGTTTCCCCCTGCCCCTCTCCTCCCCTATAAATACCCGGAGTTTTCCCCTGTTCAGCAGAATAGCTGTCACCAGCTCCCTTCGCTAAAGGCTCTACCTGAATAAAGGCTAGTCCTAAGCGGAACGCCAAACAGCTTTCTCGTCCCTTCATCCGCGTCGCCTGCACGCTGCCTCAAGAGCTGAGCTGAAATCACTTGTCGGGCTGAAGACGTACGGGCACTTCTGGCCAGCCCTTTCCAGGGCAGCTTCTCCAGGGAAGTAGCGGTGCTCCGGCCACCTCCGCCGCTGCTGCATAACATTATACAAACTCAAGGGTGTATTTATCCTCAGGGACATACCATATATCTTAATGCACTGCAACACCTATTACCAATTCTTAATGTCTGGGAATCATCGTGGGGTTAGGTATTACTGGTTGTAATGACCCCATAGGTGACATGACTGCATTGACTGTCCTGAGATCCTGTTGTTATAAATTTGTATTGTGATATTGGCTTTCGCAGATGAATATTATATGTTAAATACTTTTTAGCTATGTATGTACTTTTTTTCTTGCTAACAAGTCTTAAGCTTAAAAGAATTTCCTAGGTACAAGGCAAGGGAACCCCAGAGGGCAAGGACAGTGGGGCCCAAACTCTTATCAAGAGAACAATAGAGGCCAAACTGTTATCAGCGGAAGATATGAAGCCCAGCTGTCCTCAGGGGAAGGATGATGGCCCCGGACTGTTATCTGCCCTGACCATTTGCAAAAAGAAAGGAAACCAAACTCCAGAAAAATGCTGACCAGCAAGAATAATGATGACCAGCAAAAAATATATGCTGACCAGCAGAAAATAAAACTGTGAAGAGCATGATCCAAGAAGGCGGAACCAGGGAGGGGACATGCTTGAATATGCATTAACCCCTCACAGCAAGGAGGGGATAAAAAGGAGATCCCTGGGATACCAGGTGTGTTACTGGCAAGGCGCCAGGGCACCCGGCCGTTTTAACCCTTTGCTTTATTTCTTATGTCTCCTAATTGTCTTTTATTTATATTAAATTCTTTTTATAATTTATTAAGTGAATCTCGTTTTTAAGACTGTATAAGTCTCCACTTTCCTGATTTCTTAGGAATAACAAAAATAGGTGTGTTTCACAGGCTGGTGGAGGCGACTACGTGACCCAATTGTAGTTGTTCTTGTATGTGCTGGTTTTGCATTAACTGATGTTTGGTGAGGAGGGAAGAAGCCACCCACAGAAATGATGTTTCTGAGAAGCTGCTAAGAGCTTCCTCTGTGCCTGGAAAAACCAATAGCTGGCTAACTCTGAGAACTGACAATCTGTTTAACCATTTAGAAGCTGGGTCCGTCTCTGTGAAATCCACATTTAAAGATAGGCAAGCCTGGGAAATTTCTCTCTTGTTTCCAGCCTTGAAAGGTAACTGGGCTCTGGTTGGACCGACCCCAGTTTGCCGTGGCCTGTGTGGCCAGGCCGGACCCCAACGGTGGCTGGGCAGGGGACGGGAGGTTGCAGGGCCACGGCTGCTAAGATCTTGCTGACACTAAGCCCTGCCCCCACTGCCAGCGCTCTCTGAGCCGGGGTCCACTGGGCCCCAGGAGCAGCTCCGGGCCAGGCCAGGTCCCCTCCGCCATGGCCCTCGCGTGGCCCCAGTGGCTGCTGGGCAGGGGGAGGGGCCCAGTGTGGCCTGAAGTTCATCACCGTGACTGCTTCAGCCACTGCCTGGCAGAAATCATCATGACCATCTGCAGGCCTGGGCAAGATATTAACTCCCTTTCACTGCACAGAGCAGACCTGCAGACCTTGATCCTCTCTCAAGGGAGAGAAAAGGACAGAGTGAAGACACGTAGAAGACAACATGAAGACACCAAGGTCAGTAAAGAAGGAGTCAAGTCCCAGATGGAAGAAGAATGAGGAGATGCCCTAGAATTGGGGCTGAAAGTTCTTTTAGTAAGGAGATGGACTATGACACACTAGAATATCCCCTTTAATTAATGAGAAAGTATGGGGGGATGGAGTGTTCAAACTGTAGATGTGAGCAGAGGCATCCATAATGAAGCAAAGCAGATGTTGAAGTAGCTGTGATCCCATGAGCTTGAACAGAGAGAGAGATGAGAATGATGAAAACCCTTTGCCCCTAGAGAGAGAAGACCTCTGTTCCCAGAGATAAAGATGATCACAGAGACAGATGAAAAGAACCTTTGCTTTTGAACAGCTCATCCTTAAAATAGTACCCCATAAATTGACATGGCCCATGAACTCATCTGTGGGAAGGCTGTGAAAATGGGAGGAGCTTCACAATTGCATATTTTTTCCCAGACAATTGTTATTCATGGAAATTAAAAGCCACAAGAGAACTGTTTCTTCTGGAGATGTCTCCATGGCATGTGTCTTAGTTTAAGGCAAATTAGGAAGGAAAACTCCAAATGGGGATTTCCCCAGGGAAATGCCCCTCCCCACCAACTGGTCCGGGAAAAGAAAAAAAAAAAATTCCTTGGAGAGAAGTGGAAAAAGCTGTTTATTTAACAGAAATTGAGTAATATTAAATAATAAAACCTCTTGCTGTTCGATGGGATGGCAAACCTAGGAAGAAAAAAAAGTCCTTTTCATGTGGCGTAGCTCGGCTCGCTCAGGTTCTTATCAGTCCCTCCGGCGCTGGAAAGTGCCGAGGCCCAGGCCCCGGTGGGCCACAGGCATGAGCTCCCGGGGTTTGGCTGGGTGTTCAGTCCAGAGCAGACTTGCACAGATCCAAGAAAATTGGGAAAAAAAAACAAAGGTCCAGGGAACTCCTCTGCCTCAGCTAGCTAGAACTAACTAAAAGCCAGAGAGAAGCTCTGTCCCGCTGTCTATCCGTGCTGCAGACACCACAGTCCAGCCAGCGAGATGTGTGGGGGAGTGATGTTTTTCCTTAACACAAACTGCGCGCTTCTTCTTCCCCCTCTCTTGCTCTCAAAGCCAGTCTTAAAGGTGCAGAACTTAATATATGACATAAACCAGATGATTGGGGATACCAGTATCATAAAGTCACCCCAGGACAGCATGGCGAGAGAAAATTTCTCTCCCTACAAGAATTGATGAAGGACTATTGTAGAGGTGGTAACTGATTGAAAACCACAGGTTTTGTCTATATGTTGTCAGTTGGGAAAGAAAAGAAATCAGGCAGGGGGAGGAGAAGTGTTCTGAAGGTTTTATTCTGATTCTTCTTATTATTTTAGTTCTGTTAATAAAGTTTTCTTCATACCTTTTTGTTGATATATTTTATATATTAGTAAAGACCTGTATGCACAAACCAGCCTTTGAAATAAGTCGTGATATTAAGGGCTAAAATCCTTGAAACTTGCCTGCAGAAGAGAGAGTAAAGCAAAACAATATTCTTGTGTGTAGGAGAAAAAATGTAAACTGTGTGCATTAGCCAATAGTAGCTTGCTCTGCCCGCAAACCCTGTAGAACCCTATAAAAGGTGTGCTAAAGATAGAAATAGACTGCATTCACAATTATTTCTGTGAAGACTGGTGAATAGCTCGGGGGTCCTTCAACATAAAATCCCTTATCTTAAAAACTCTCATAGCTTTCTCTTTGTAAACTTCCCCCAGGCAGCTCCATACAGCACTGACTCTTTCCCTCCTCCTTCTGCAGGACCATCTAACCCTGTCTGTCCCTCACATAACCACCCAACCCTTCCTCCTCATAGCAGTGCCAGCAGACTCCAAATAACTTTTAGCCACCTAACCCACTCTTTTATAACTCACATCCTTAGTGGACATAGCTGTGACCTATTAAGGGCAAGGCTGGTCCCACTCTTTGGTAATTAGCACAGTTGCAATTTATCAAGGGCAAGATTGCCTTCAGCAATATATCTATTCTCTTAGAATCTGTCCTCCCATGTATTTGTATTTAGCTAAAACCTCTTTTGCCCGTTGTCACTTGTCCTTCTAGCGTGCACCACTATAGGGAGCCTGGGTCCTTGTTAAGGATCAAATCTCTGCAGGTATTGGAAAGCCACTGTTAGATTTCCTTCCCTGCTCCCCTGAGCCTTTTCTTCTCCTGGCAGAAAAAGCTCAGTTCCCTCAAGCTCTTCTAATAAGACAAATGCTCCAATCCCCTGACCATCTTGGTGGGCCTCCTTTGAACTTGTTTCATTTTAATAATGTCTTTTTTTTTTTTTTTGTATTTGAGTGCTAAAACAGGATGTAGTATTTTATATGAGGTCTAACAAGTGTTGAGTAGAAGGTGGAAAATCATTGCTCAATCTACTAGCTGTGCTATTGTTTGTTAATACAGCCTAAGATACTGCTAGCCTTTTGTGCTGCTAGGGCACGCTGTTGTGTTCTGTTCAGTTTGCTGTCTAGCAAGGGCCCCAGGGCCTTTTGAGCAGAGCTCCTCCACAGCCAGTCATTCCCCAGTCTGGATTGTTGCCAGGGGTTCTTCTTTCTCAGGTGCAGGACTTGGCATGTGTCCTTGTTGAATATCATTAGGTTCCTATTGGCCCATTTCTCCAGCCTGTTCACATACTGCTGTATGGCAGCTTTACCTTCCAGTGTATGAACTGTTCCCTACAATTTGAGATCAGCTGTAGACTTCGTGAGCACGTACTCTGTCTCTTCCAGGTGACTGATAAGGTTGTTAGAGGATGGGTACCTGTGGTATACCACTTGTAACCAGCATCTTGGTAGAGTTATAATCCATTAGCCACCATGATCTAAGCCTGATCATACAAACATTTTTTTTATCCATCTAGTTGTCCAACCTTCCAGATCGTAACATCCAATGCTGGTTTTGCATTAAATTGATTATGGTGATGAGGAAAAACGTCAGCCACGGAAGTGATTTTTTCTGTGAGGAGCACTGACAACTTTCTCCATGCCTGGGAAGACCAATAGCTGGGTATCTCTGAAGATGGGCACACCACTAAGCCAATTAGAAAAGCTGAACACGCCTCTATGAATAATATTTAACAAAAAAAAAAAAAAAAGCCGCGGAAAAGTTCTTACTTCCTGCTCTCTACAAGAGAGTGAAGGGCCAGGCCGGGCCCTGCCCCGGCGCGGCCACCGGGCGGAGGGGAGTTGCTAGGCCCCGGGAGCGGCCTTGGGCCAGGCCCCGCTGGGCCCCTGCGCGGCAGCCAAGATCTTGCCGCTGATAAAGCCGTTCCGGTGCCGAGAGCAACAATGCGGCTGAGATCAGCGCCGGGAGCGGCCCCTGCGCCAGTGCCCGGCAGGGATCACGTGACCAACAGCGAGAGGCAAGTCCCCGATGCAAAGCCCCGATGAGATTAACATTTTCAGGGCTCCAGAACTCTATCAAATCTTTTCAACTAATAGAGCTTGAGAACAGACGAACCTACAGGTACCAATTCTCTCCCGAATCAGAGAACAAGGGAAAAGTGAAGTGAGGAGAACAACATGGCGACACCAAGGTCAGTGGAGAAGGCGGAGGAAGAGAAGGTGCTCCGGGAGTCGGAGCTGAGATTCTTCTGCAAGCCGTGATGAGGACTATTAAGACAACAGTTTCCCTGTAATTTATAAAGCGTATTGGGGGGGGGGGGATGGGATGTAGTGTTCACCCACAGCCCATGAGAACTGGCGAATGTAGATGTTGAAAAGCTGTGATCTGACTTGAACAGAGAGACAGAGAGAACTTTTGCTTTCAGAGACAGAAGAAGAGGACCCTTTGCTTTTATATTAGAACAGTTCACCCTTAAAAACTGTACCCTATAAGCTGAAATGGCCCACGAAAGCAGTTGTGGGAAGATTGCAAAGCACAGGAGGAACTTCATGATTGCAGATTCCCGGCGGGCTGCTATTTGTGAAAATTAAACCAATGTTTGAAAGTTCACAGAGACTCCTCTCCCTAAGTGAACTGAAGAAAGATTCTTTTTAGAAGTGATAAACTGACTGGAAAAGTCCCAGGTTTTTTCTCTTTACGTTGTCAGTGGGAAGGAAAGAGGGGCTGGGGGAGGAGAGGTGTTTTAAGGGTTTCTTTTGGTTCTTATAATTTTTCTTTTAATAAAGTTTTCTTTATACCTTTTAAAGTTTTGCACTTGCCTTACTCTTATTTTCTCCTAATCCTTATCTCAACCTCATGAGCTTTATTTTAACTGATTTTTTCTCTTCCTCTACTCAATTATAGCAGAGGAAAATGAGTAGATGATTTTGTGAGTGCACTGGCATTTGGCCAATAGTCAGCCCGCTACACTTGTTTACAAGAATATTTTGAGAGATGGTGTCAAAAGCCTTGCTAAATTTGAGGTGAATGACATCCACTGTTCTCCCCTTATCCACAATTCCAGTCATTTTATCATACTAGAAAATCTGGTTGATTTTCCTCAGTATAGCCGTTCTGACTTCCTTCTTCCATATACCCAGAAATATGTTCCAGGAGGACTTCATGATTTTCCAAGGGACTGAAGTAAGGCCAGCTGGTCTGTAGTTTCCCAGATTTCTCCTTTTTTGATGATGAATAAAATTTTTGCTTTTCTCCAGTTGTCACAGATCTCTCCCTATCTCCATGATCCTTTAAGGATTATAGCAATTTGGTAAGGACATCAGCCAGTTCTCTCAGCACACTTGGATGTAGCCCATCTGGTCCCATGGCCTTGTATGGATCAAGTTCTCTCAAGTAATAAATCTCTGACTCGATCCTCATCCACTGATAGCGGTTCTTTTCTAGATTCCTCTCTCTGCCCTAGTGGCAAAAGAGGGAGGAGATGTTGAGGGTTATGGTCACTGTCTAGCAGTCATTCTCTTCTGCACCTTTCTTTTAACACCTTTCCTCTACTCTGGCATAGGTTTTTCATGGGCTGCAATCTGTCACAAAAATTTGCTCTTGTGTAGGTTCTTTCATGGGCTGCAGTCCTATCAGGAAAATCTGCTTTGGCATGAGTTCTCAATGAGCCACAGTTTATTTTGGAAATATCAATCTGTTCCAGAGTGGGTCCTCCATGGGCTGCAGGGAATATTTGCTCTGATGCCATGGAACACCTCATCATTGTCCTTCTCTGACCTCTGTATTCCCTCTGCTGTTTCTCATTCTTTTTTTCTTTCCTCCTACTAACCATCCAGCTATTTTTTCCCTCTTTCTTAAATAGTTTTTCACAGAGGCACTATCAGCACTGCTGATTGGCTCAGCTCTGACCTTCAGTGGGTAGGTCTATTGCTGAGCCAACTGGAACCAGTTGTCTGGCTCAAAGGAGCCCTTACCTCTTCCCACAGAGGCTACTCCTGCAGCCCCCTGCCTCTGCTACTAAAACCTTGTCACAAATACCAACTCCATAAAATTTTCACATCTCCTCAAAACATATAATTGGAGTTGTGTTTTTTTGGTATTAAAAAATAAATATTAAAACTGTTTTCCTATTAATACAGCAATCTGTATGTTTCTTTTAGCCACTTCAAAGGATAGACAATGAAGTAGAACTGCTTGGAGAGCATCTTCCTCTAGGAAGCTTTACCTACCCTACATCACCTCATCCACCAACATTGACTTCCTCAGCTTCTATCCAATTCTTAACCCACAATTCTTTACACCAAGAGGTTTCATTTGGAATAGTAAGTATTGGTTTTGTGCTACATCCTCATGCATGCTCAGTTCAATGTCTTGATCTTTGCTCTAAGTTATAACCATTTTATTGAAAATGGCATTTTTGCAATTTAATTTCATTAGTGGCTGCAGCTGTGGAAAGTCAGGGTGTTTGGATTTTAGGGTTAGACTTACTTCATAGAGTCTGAGGGCTCAAACTTGGAAGAATGAAAGCATGGCTTATACCAGTGAAAGAACTCCTGTATATATGTTGTTTAAAATTCTCATTCTTACCCAACCAACTACACAAGCTGGCACATTGTGGCAAGTTGAAAGCCCTTGGCTTTTGGTTTGCAGCATGTTTACCAATTCAAGTCCTGCCTGTCCAAACCAGCTGATATACAAAGCCTTACAAAATGCTTATTAGCTAGCTGTACTGGTTCCATCCAGGACAGAATTAATTTTTGCAGTAGCCATGAGGAGGCAGAGCCTGAAGCCATGTGAGCATGGCTAGGAAGTTCTTCTGTACCACCTCACATAAATTGCCAGGGGACTCTGTCTGCTGACAAGAAGGGTGTGGCTTTCCAGTGGAACAGAGCATGGCAGGGTTGGGAACCCATCCACCACTGTTCACTGTTGCCCAGGGTCCCCAGTGAGCATTTTTGCATGTGAATCACCCTCTTTTTTATATAATTTTGTTATTAATGTTGTTGCTGTTACTGCTCATCTTCTTATTCCATATCTGTTTCCAGTAAATTGTTCTTATCTCAATCCGTGATCTATGCCTTTTTTGCCTCCCATTGGGGGTAGGGGAGCAGTTCATGATCTCTTTAGTGGGAGTACTAAATTGGGGAATACAATTCCTAAACCCCAACACTAGCTTACAAGGGTTTCTGGTTAGCATTGTTACTTTTTATTTCCTGCAGGATAGTATAATTGTATATTACTGATGAGATTAGTTGGTCAAAAAAATTCTTTTTTAAAAGACTGGTACTTTTTGGCTTGGACAGGGCTAGCTTTTTTTTTTTTTTTTTTTTTAATAATGCCTTATTTAAAATGTATTTCAACACTCACTTTTCATTTAATTTCATTATTAAATAAGACAAGAATTTTTTCTTCCTTTTTACAGCCTTACCCACCTTTTATGCCTCGAAGACTCATAGGGCTGAGTAGATACCTATCACAGCACCCAATACCACCATACTCGTACCATCCCAGTCTATTACCATATGTGTTGTAAGTCCAAAGCAGATTATACTCATAGACTATGAAATAACTCTGCAAGCTAGTTGATCCCCTCAATATTTTTTTATGTTTGGCCTCTATCACAGGTTATAAACAGTTCAAACAATCCCAAGGAATAAGGAAGCTTGTAGCTATTTTTAAAGTTTCCAGTCTATTTAAATGAGTGAACAGTTTGATGATAATGTAGTTTGGGGATCTTCTATGCCTCTTTTTTCTGTTGAAATCTCCTTCAACATATTCAGTGTAGAATGATTGCACTTTGTTCTTGGATAACAGTTGAGTTATACCCATGGTTATATTCTAAAGTTTACTTATGTAGGATAAAGATCTAACATTCCTTAAACAAACAAACAAACAAAACCCAAAAAATACCCCAGGTAAATAAATTTACTCTTAATTACTGAAATATAATGAGGGGAGTCTTCCTGGGTATGTGTGTGTTTTGGGTTTTTTTGTTTGAGGGAGTTTCTTCCAATAATCTGTTACAGCTTTTGAACTTCTGCACCTGATTAACCATTTCTGAAAGAGAAGTGATGGTAGAAGTAGCATTAAGGGATTATCAGTAACCTTTTAAAGTAGATCCCATCTGCTGTAGATTAGATGTGTGACATGGAATTTATTCTTTGTATGTTCTGTTTTGGAAATTAATGCAAAATGCTTGGAAAATGAAGATTTTTTTTAAAGGTGTCATTGATGGAGATAATCCAACTTTGTCATTTGTTGTTTTGTCACAACATCTATAATTTCTGACTGCTGCTTGGCTTGCATCAAAGTAGCACCAGGATATATGACTCATTGAAGTTTTTAAATTTTGCACTGTGCATTTTGACAAAGTCTGTTCTGATATTATAGTTGCTTGTCTGTTTACTCAGGCAAGATTGCTTGTGTGTCACAATCATTCCTGATTAATTTATGGTGCTGAGGATTTTTTATTTCTATGGTTGTGCAATAAACTTTGACACATTATTATTCTGGGATGGTAATGCTTTTTTAACTAAAGAAAAAAACAGAAAAATCATGTGCTTTTCCCTTTATATCTGCAGAGGTTCTTCTCTGGCCAAATCCATGTTATATGGGAATGCATAGTTTGGTCTGCTGTCAGTGTGGAAGTTAGCCCAGTACTATGTTGTAATTATCTTTGTGATGTGCATTAATGAAAAGGAGACTGAGGGGTAACCCCTTCAGCTTCCTGAGGAGGGGAAGTGGGGAGGGAGGTGTTGATCACTTCTCCCTGGTATCCAGTGGCAGAATGCATGGGAGCGGTTCTAAGCTCTGTCAGGGGAGGTTCAGACTTTGCATTAGCAAGGATCTCTTTACTGATAAGGTGGTCAAACACTGAAACAGGCTTCCCGGAGAGGTGGTTGATGCCCCAAGTCTGTCAGTAGTTTGGACAGAATATTTGGACAGTATAGAGAGTTTTTTAGCAGATGGGGGACACGATATATTAGTAAAGGCCTGTCTGCACAAACCAGCCTCTGGGTTAAGTCGTAATATTAAGGTCCAAAATCCTTGAAACTTGCCTGCAGAAAGTAAAACAATATTCCTGTGTACAAGGATAAGAATGTAAACTTGTGTGTACTAGCCAATAGCAGCTTGCTCTGCCCGCAAACCCTGTAGAACCCTATAAAAGGTGTGTTAATAATAGAAATAAACAGCGTTCACAATTACTTCTGTGAAGACTGGTGAATAGCTCGGGGGTCCTTCAAGATTTGGCGCTCCGACCAGGGACACCCCTGCGGGCAGAGGGGCTTTGGAGTCAGTGGAGCGGATCTGGGCGTTAGACGTCGCGGGCTTGGATCGGTGCCGGATAGGCAGCCTGAGCGCGGTGAGACGCGGAGCGGTAGTACGTGGAAATTCAGGCTGCTGGGGGGGGCCCAGGCAAGGGCGTAGTAGAAGGGTCGCAACCTTCCCCCTTGCGGTTTGCCGTCAGCACGGAGGCAGAGTTTGTGGCGGTGAAAAAACTGCTTCTCAGTATCCTCGTCAAACGAGGCGAAGCAGCCAGGGAAAAGGACCTGGATAAGCTCATTATATGGGCGAAAAATCGTGGGCATTTTGCAGTGCCCTCACTGCTTTTTGCAGTGGAAGAATGGATGGATGTCGGGAATCTGATGTGGGATACGACCATCACGGGAAAGAGTAAAGATGTAGTAGCCCTCGGTTCAGTTTGGAAACTTGTGTTAAATGCCCTACGGGATATGAAGGCAGAGTCCTCAGTAGCAGCAGCTGCCATAGACGCTATGGCGCCGTCCGAGACGGACGCGCCGCAATCACCCCCTGCCGAGTCCGCGAGTCGTTTGAGTGCATTTTTCGGGGTTGGGCATGTCCGGCCAGCGAAGGGGCTTACCGGGAAGCAGTGTAGCACCGTGTCGGAACTTTTAAAATCCCAGGGGTGCGCCGATGTGGCTCCGGCCGCGCCGGCGGAACCCTCTGCAGCTCTGGCCACGCCGGCAGAGCCTAAGCCGGAAGTTACCCTGCCGAATGCGGATGTAGAAATGACGGCTCCCCCGGAAGGAGTGGGCATCAGCTCCAGCCAGGCGGAGCCTGATACGTCAGCAGAAACGAGAGCCACAAAGTACAAACCGAAGATCTACCCTTCGATGCCATCTACCGTTCACTGGGGAAGACCGCAGGACATCCCTCTCCCCTCCGATGATGACATCTCTATGCACTCCGATGACGGACGGCTTGCAGCAGGAGCAGAGCCAATTGATGACAACGCAATGGCAAAGAAGGAGCTACTGGGGTGGCAACATCAAATAGAGCAGCTCGTGCAGCAGCTCCAAGCTCGAATTGAACAAACCCTATATGCGAATAAAGCACAGCCTCAACAAGAGAAAGCAGCCCTGCAGCAAACACCAAGACAACGAGCAGAGTCAGTTCAACAATTACAGGATATGCTGCATCCTGAACCATCTGCTCCACCTTTGGAAACACTGTCAACACCACAACCTTGTTCTAGCTCTATCACCCTGGAGGAAGAGAGCAGAAAACACAGAGCACAGCAGAGGTGGTCCGGCATCATTCAAGATGCAATTCTGGAGGGAGAATGGCAAGCAGCAGGGGCAGTTGCTTGTCCCATTTTATATGATCAGCAAAATCCACGTTATGAACAGCATGACTGGAAGATCTTGCAGCAAGCCAAAAAGACAGTTACTGAGAATGGCATCAAATCCGAAGCTGCAAACACTGCATTGGACTGGCTGTTTACCTCTGATGTTAACAGTCCCATAGACAGCCAGAATCTCGCACGTCTGCTTTTAACTCCAACACAGCTTATGGTGTGGGAGAAGGAATGGAAAAGGTTAGCAGTTCTAGAAGCCAATCGACCTCGAGATCAAAATGATGTATTGTATGGACTTAATCCTGACATGCTCACCGGTTCAGGAGTTTCCAGTCATATGGCTGTACAGTTAAACTACCCTCTTGCAATGCATCATTTGTCTGCACAGCTCGCTCATCAAGCCTTTAATGCTGTGCCTGATTCAAAACCTCATCCTTCCTTCACAACAATACGGCAAGGCCTCACGGAACCGTATCCTCATTTCATCGATCGTCTGTCAGCAGCCCTTAAAGCTCAGAATGACATGACTGAAGAGGCAAAACAGAACATGTTCAAACTGTTAGCTTTTGAGAATGCCAACTCGAAGATAAAGCCTATTCTTGCCACACTCCCAAAGCAAGCAGACGTGGGAGACATGCTAGATATTGCCCTGCAAGTAAATCAAACGCAACAAGGACAGCTAGTAGCCAATGCTGTTGCAGAAGCCATCAAGCCAACCACAAGTCTGATTGCTGCTGCTGTCAGCAAGCTGGGAAGTGGATGCAAACCCTCCCCCACACCTCCAGGCATCTGTTTTCGATGTGGCAACAGAGGGCACTTTCAAAAATTCTGCCCAGCTACTGTGTGGTGTGATCACTGCCAGACAAGCAAGCATGCTACTTCTGTATGTCGCTTTGCAAAAAACATGATCAAGAGCACGAGGAGCCGCCGTGCGGGGACACAAGTTGCCGGCCCAACTCTATTCAGCAGCTCAACCCACCAGCAACACAGGGAAGCCTGGGAATCGATTTGGCAGCATCAGTAGATGTCACACTCATCGACAGCAATGTCCGCAAAATCCCAACTGGAGTTACAGGACCTGTTTATTCTGCTACCAGTGCACTTGGTGCTTTGTTGATTGGGAGATCATCTGCTGGAGTTGCAGGACTTATTGTTCTCCCAGGAGTCATCGATGCTGATTACATTGGTGAAATCCAAGTGTATGCCTACACTCTAGCTCCTCCACTTACAATCAAAAAGGGAACAAGAATTGCTCAATTGGTGTTGCTTCAAAAGGTGGCAACTGAGAAAGACATTTTTCGAAGTGCTCCTGAACGCGGAGCCAAAGGATTTGGGTCAACAGGAGACACAGTGGTGAATCTCATTCAACAAATGAGTCATCAGCCATTAACTGAAATCACCCTGTGCCACGGATCAAAGCAACAAAGAGTCAAGATGATGCTAGACACGGGAGCTGATGTCACCATCGTCAGCCGAGTCTGGTGGCCAAGAGAATGGCCTCTCCACAGAGCCTTAAGCTCGGTACAAGGTGTAGGAGGATACTCCACACCGCTGAGAAGTGTACACCCGGTCCAGTTTCGATTTCCTGAAGGACAGACTACCACCTTATGTCCATACGTCATGCCTTTGCCTGGAACCCTTGGAGGGCTCGTTGGTCGAGACGTTCTCAGCCAGCTCGGAGCAACACTAACTCTCCCCAATCAATCGCCTTTTCGGTAATTGCCACTGCTGACAGGCCGCCAACCCCAAGGATTCAGTGGAAATCTAATGAGCCTGTGTGGGTTGAGCAGTGGCCTCTATCCCAGGAGTGGCTAGCAATTGCGCATGAGCTTGTCAAGGAACAGCTACAAGCAAAGCATATCCAACCATCGCTCAGCCCATGGAATACTCCAATTTTTGTCATCCCAAAGAAGTCTGGAAAATGGCGATTGCTGCATGACCTATGCAAGGTAAACGACCAAATGTGGGCAATGGGAGCGTTACAACCAGGGATGCCCTCTCCCACAATGCTGCCACAAGAATGGCATCTTCTAGTCATAGATCTGAAAGACTGTTTCTTCACGATACCCCTGCAGAAAGAAGACACAGTGAGATTTGCCTTCACTTTGCTGTCAATCAACAAAGAAAGTCCGTTTCAGAGATTTGAGTGGGTGGTCCTTCCACAGGGGATGAAAAATTCTCCAACAATGTGCCAACTGTTCGTGTACTGGGCACTGACGCCTGTGCGGGCCAAGCTCTCCCAGACAATTATTTATCACTACATGGATGACATCTTGTTTTGTCAACGTGATCCATTCCAAGATGAAGATCTCACATTTATCACCGCCCAGCTCGCAGCAAAAGGCTTGGTGGTTGCCCCAGAAAAAATTCAAAGACAAGCTCCATGGAAGTACCCAGGGTGGATTTTGACATCTTCATCAGTCCACCCACAAAAATTGGAATTAATCACTGAGATCCACACCCTTAATGATGCACAAAGGCTTGTTGGAGATCTGCAATGGGTACGATCCATTGCCGGTATCCGAAATGATGAGATAGCACCCTTAATGAGCCTTTTGAAAGGTACAGACCCACAAGCTCCGATTACCCTTTCGGCAGATCAAAAGAGCTGTCTCATTTATCTAGGGAAGAAACTGCTTTCAACACTAGCAGACAGAAGATTGCCAGATGTGCCTTTGGGACTTCTGATTTGTAACTACTCTGTTGCACCATGTGCTATCACCTTCCAGTGGCCTGCTTGGCAAAAAGAGAAAGGGGGAGAAGGCCCATCTAAGAGCCGTCGAGGTGCCAAGCAGCCTGCCAAGAAGATACAGTTAGCGCAATCAGCGAAGAAATGTGCAGAGCCTCTAGCGATCCTTGAGTGGATTTTTACACCGTATACACCACCAATGAGTATTTGGCAGAGAACAGAAGCAATTGCTTATCTCATCAAAAAGGCGAGAACACGAATTGTGGAAATTAGTGGTGCTGAGCCGGAACATATCAGTCTGCCAATAACAATAGAAAATCTTGAGTGGATGCTGAGACACTCAGAACCAATTCAATTAGCGTTGCTCAGCTATCCAGGGACTGTACACAACAGGCAACCTAGCGACCCACGCCTGCAGATTATCTTAAAACAGCGGTGGTTGCAACAGCCCAAAGTCGTGAAGCAGCCAGTAAAAAGCCTTACAGTATACACGGATGCAGGAAGTCGGCGGAAAAAGGCAGCCTGTACCTGGCAAGAAGACTCGAGTTGGAGAAGTTAAATTTTAGATGGAGATGCACACGACTCATTGCAGACATTAGAACTTACAGCTGTCGCATGGGCACTGTCTCATTGGCGAGACAGTAAGCTGAACATTGTATCAGATTCATTGTACGTGGTAGGAGTGGTACAACGTATTGAAGACGCTCTCATCAAACCACCAGATAATAAGCGATTGTGTCAACTATTTTTTCAAATCAAAAGAGCTAGAGGACAGAAATGAGCCCTGTTGCATCATTCACATCCGCAGTCATCAAACAGAATTAGGTCTCGGAAAAGGCAATGCAAAAGCTGATACGCTTGTCAGTCCTGTTGTAGCAGCACCAAGAGACTCTTTCGCAGCTGCAAGAGAGAGTCATGCTCTCTTTCATCAAGCCGCAAAAGCCTTGCAGAGACAATTTAATATCAGCTTAACAGATGCACAAGGCATTGTAAAATCCTGTCCACAGTGCAGTCAATATGGAACCACTCTAGGCTTAGTCGTTAACCCTAGGGGTCTTCAAGCCTGTGAGATTTGGCAAATGGACGTAACACATGTGCCTGAATTTGGTCGCCTCAAATATGTACATGTTACAATAGATACCTTTTCAAAAATGGTTTGGGCCACTGCACAAGTAGGAGAAAAAAGCATACATGTAATTCGACATTTGGTAGCGTGCTTTGCCGTAATGGGAGTTCCGAAAGAAATAAAAACAGACAATGGGCCTGCATATGTAGGAACACGAGTTTCTCAATTCTTACAAAGATGGGGAGTCAAACATGTAACTGGAATTCCCCATGTGTCATCTGGACAGGCCATTGTAAAGAGAACCCATAGGACCCTAAAAGAGTACTTGAATAAGCAAAAAACACCAGAACAGTTAGACCCTACCATTCGATTGCAGCAAGTGTTGTTCACTCTAAATTTCCTCAGTTTAGTTGGGGATTTAGAGCAACCCCCGGTGGTCATTCACATTAGTCAAGTAAAGATGCAAGCTACCCCAGAGGTTAAGTTATATTACAAAAACCCAAAAACAGGTATCTGGGAGGGACCAAGTCCATTGCTATTTAACGGGCGTGGTTACAGTTGTGTTTCCACAGATACTGGACCGCTGTGGGTGCCTGGCCAATGGACCAAACCAGCCACGAAGGATCTGAGGAACAATCAGAACGTTGATGCCCTCAGTCAATCCCTGATTGGCTGTCAGCTGACACCACGAGAACAACAAATGTTTCAGGACTGAATTGTGTCAAATCATAGTCTGTTTGTGAGAAATTCCTGTGAAGATCTGAGAAGAGTGCAGAGACTATCTAATTGTGCACGAAACAAATTTTAGTTGTGTGTTTACCCTTTTTGCAAATTGCTTTCACGCTTAGACTACATATATACCAAAGCACGTGTGTTAAAGTAGATAGATAAGAGTTAAGATAAGAAATTTAGTGTGTGTAGCGATTATTATATTAGTATAAGGTATAAGTATTCCCCCTTCAAGAGCTGGCGTAAGCATCTTTGAAAGTTCACTTAACGATCAAAGTTTTAGCCGTGAGTTTGCAAACATAACGCCATTTGCATGGGACAAACTGCTTGTGGTAATTGTGCTGTGTGTAACCCCAACCAGCTGTCTGCTGACTGATATCCAAAAGCGACAGAACATATGGGTCACCTTAGCACACCTGACCGGTCAAAAATCAATGTGTTTGAGCCTAGCTACCCCTGGAGATCCTTTTCGCACCTGTCTCGTAGGAGTCCCTGAATGGGATCCTCCAGCCTTTAGAGGTTTAGTTAGCAATGAGACTCGACTAAATCGATCGATAATGCTGCAAGAGTGCAACCGCACCATTGGCTTCACATCTAGACAACTTGAAGCCTGATGGCAAGCAAAAATTATTGAGGTTCTTAATGTTACCATGAGACCCCCAGAAGAGTTAGATCTGCTAGGTTCCACCAATACCTCAGGTGGATGGATGATGTTTGAGCCCCCAACAAAAAATCATCCTGACAAAGCAACACAGCGCTGGGCTACAGTCAACCCCATAGTTGATCTCGTTACTGCCACTGAGAGTAAAGCTTTTTACTCACGATGCAATCTCACAGGACAACTACCAAAGCGCTTACCTAGTTCCATCTTCCTAGTCTGTGGGGATAGGGCATGGAATGGAATTCCTGCTAGTCCACATGGAGGGCCATGTTATCTTGGGAAACTTACTTTGTTCCACCCAAGCTTACATCAATTGCTGAATGTGGCTGACAAAATGAAAATCAATAGACGGACCAAGCGAAGCCTAAATGAGTTACAGTGTAATGATGTTAGAAACCCAGACTTTTGGAATCGCGGTATAATATGGGCAACCTCCTTCTTCATTCCAGGAGCAGCTGCCGCCAAAAGTCTAGCCACCCTAAAAAGGCTCGCTTGCTGGACTAGGAAAGAATTAAACTTAACATCCACAATGTTGAGTGAACTTTCAGCCGATGTGAGTAGTGTACGTCATGCAGTATTACAAAACCGAGCTGCAATTGACTTTTTGCTCTTAGCGCAAGGACATGGTTGTGAGGAGTTTGAAGGCATGTGCTGTTTGAATCTTACTGATCATTCAGTTTCCATCCATAAGCAACTACGCCAGCTACAGGATAGGTTACATGCCCTGAAGGAAGATAGTAACCCCATTGAGAGTTGGTTCGCCAGCTGGGGCATCACTGGGTGGTTGAAGTCTCTTGTGCTAGAGTGGGGACGAATGCTATTTATAGGGATAATGGTGATAATGCTTGTAGGTTGTATGCTATCTTGTGTTCGTAGAAGTGTAGTACAAGCCGCATCCAAGGCCTGGTTTGTGCAAAAAGGAAACGGGGGAATTATAGAGAGTTTTTCAGCAGATGGGGGACACGATATATTAGTAGAGGCCTGTCTGCACAAACCAGCCTCTGGGTTAAGTCGTAATATTAAGGGCCAAAATCCTTGAAACTTGCCTGCAGAAAGTAAAACAATATTCCTGTGTACAAGGATAAGAATGTAAACTTGTGTGTACTAGCCAATAGTAGCTTGCTCTGCCCGCAAACCCTGTAGAACCCTATAAAAGGTGTGTTAATAATAGAAATAAACAGCGTTCACAATTACTT
Organism: Pseudopodoces humilis; assembly: GCF_049639895.1. Lineage (NCBI taxonomy): Eukaryota > Metazoa > Chordata > Aves > Passeriformes > Paridae > Pseudopodoces > Pseudopodoces humilis. Next base: position 1,295,055 of record NC_142211.1, on the reverse strand, counting down.
CTGTGAAGACTGGTGAATAGCTCGGGGGTCCCTCAAGAGGACAGTGCCCTTAATAAGATGCTTTAACTTTTAGTCAGGCCTGAAGTGGTCAGGCAGCTGGACTAGATGATCTCTGTGGGTCACTTCCAACTGAAATACTCTATTCTATACTATCCTATTCTATTCTGAGTGCTTGAATGCTTTTGTATTAGGGAGCTAAATTAATTTGGGTTATTAATCTTCATTGATATATAAGTCAAATTTAAATCTGGAAACTGTTCAGTATTACTATTAACTATGTGATGCAGGCTACCAAGAGATTAATTTCTGTAATAACACTGAACCTTACTGTAAGTATGAGGTTTCATAGTAATATGCATGCAATTTAAAAATGCAATACAGCAAGTACCAAAAAGTGATGCAAAAGTCTTAATTATTTTAATTCGTAATTTAAAATTTAACCTTTTACTGATTCTTAGAATTTCTTGATTTAAGAAGGATCAATAACATAACTCTACCTCTGACATATGTTTGCAGGCTTTCCTTCAGGAAGATTTTGAATTTTACTGTTGTTTGTTCTTCTGGCAGATCATTGCTTCCAGTGACACCTGCAGTTGGACCAGCTTTCAGTTTTCAGTTGGATGTGGAAGATGGAGAGGTAGAAAACTATGAGGTTGGTGTGTGAAGTACAAATTCATGAGGACCAGATGTTAATACATGAACTTCGATGGTTTTTGCTTTTCAAAGACAAAAATCGGATTAAATAAATGTAATGTTTATGAAGACAGAATGTAGAAACATTTTTCCATACTAGGTTCTAACACTGGATGTTAGAAACACCCTTACTTTGTATGTTACCTTTCCTCAAATGTATCCTTTTAGATTAGCAATGCTTAAATTCTTCAACTTTCTATTCTAGATATGACTCTTCTTTTATACTTTTTATTTTTTTTTAAATATTGACCATAAATATTCTAATCTTTTCAATTTGCTATAACTTAGTGCTTTTTATGTGCCTCGCTATCTTCACAGATCGGTGTTAACATTGTAGGATGAGTTCAGGTAAACATGCTGTTGACAAGAATCTCTTAATATTTTCTCTTGACAATAAGGAGAGCACAGCAAGTCACATATTTTGAAATTAAATGTCAGTCAGATAATTGAGAGCTGATCCCAGATATTGTCTTTGCTGCTTCTCAGGCTGTTGGGATTCCCATCAGATTCTGTTGAGCAGCCCTCAGCTGCTGCCTGTCTCTCCTCATGTATCTATTTTGCCTTGATTCTGCTGAGACATCTTTTTATGCTGTTGCATAGCATTGGCAGTGTAATGACAGGCTTTCCTATAATGCTTATTGTGCTAGTTAAAAGGAGCATCATATTGTAGCTGTCATTTTGGACTTTGGGTTTTGGGCTATTTGAGAATCTATACTTTTTGCATCTTTAATCAAATCTCTTCTGTGCTTCAGTTCTCTATCAAGTTTATACTGATGCTTTTCTGCAGGCCCTCATGTGAGAGCAGAAGTTATTTACATGAGGATCACTTAGGTACAGTGTTCTACCTGTATGAGTAAAAAATTTAAGCAGAAAGTGTCTCTATTCAGTTTGATGTCATGCCTTTGTTTCCAAAGGCTCAGCATAAAATCTGTGTCTCAATTCAGTTAGTCCAAGAAGTGGAATGTGAGTAAAAAGTTGTCCCTTTAAACTCTTGGACACATAGAGCTAGGCTCATTGCATATTCCTAGAAAGCAAGTTTGTCAACATTTTCTTCTGGTTACTCACACAGCTATGTGGGGGATGGGGAAAAGAGAATTAACTTCCAAAGTAAAACATGTATCAATCTGTGAATACAGTTACAGAAGTGATTAACCGTTAGGTCATAGATATTTGGCAATCCCAATAATATGATCTTATTCAGTTCAGAACAATTCATCAATGATCAAACTTTGAAAGACATCTGTGTTGGATTGGTATTTAAGAAACAAAGGGAAACACCTAAGGAAGTTAAAGCTGCTGGAGGCTGATGGGAGTTTTTCTCCTGGCCAATAACTGGCCATTTCTGAGAATTGACAGTAGTTTTGACCATTGAAAAGTGAGATCAACCTGTGAACACCACCCTTTAAAACCTAAGCCCAGGAATTTCTTGTTCTCTTTGTTTTCCAGCTTTTGAAGAGGTAACAGGGCTCTGGTTCAGCCACCTTCCCCCAGGCCGGACAAGGCTGCAGGGGGAGCGGGGCTGGCTGGGGCTCTGCAGGTCCCGGGGAGGATGGAGACTGTGAAGTCACAGGAGCCCCTTCTCAGAGGGCTCGCTGGGCCTTGTACAGTGGGCCCGCCAGGCCAGGCCGGTTCCTGGCTCGGCTGCAGTTTCTGCTGCTGCTGAGTTTCACCAGAGACTGCCGAGTAAGGGGAGGGGAAACTATTGGCCTGCGGCGTGCTGAGACAGTGGCCACACTCCCCCAGAGCAGCCATGGAAAAAAAAATCTTCCATCGCAAACAGCCCCAGCCGCTGCTCCGGCAGAAATTACAGGATCATCCACAAGGCCTGGGCAAGATTTTAACCCTTTCACTACCCAGATAGGCTTGCATATTAATCCTTTTTTCTGGAGAGAGGGGTGGAGAGAGAGAGTGATCAACATGTAAAGAGACAACATGAACTATCAAAGACAGTGAAGAAAGGAATTAAGCTTCAGATGGGAAGAGAAATAAGGAGATGCCATAATAAGCTGAAATATTCTTTTGCTAAAACTATGGAGATGGACAATAGTGTTCTGAAAAACTCTCCTTTAATTCAAGACAGAGTATTTTGGGGGGAATGGAGTATTTCAAAGAGTGGATCTAAGCAAATGGTGAAGTAGTTGTGATCCTATGAGATGCTGGAACAGAAAAAGAAGTGAGAGATGTTGAAGATTTGTGGCCTTTAAGAGCCAAAGAGAAAACTTCTGTTTCCAGAGATGATCACAGATGAAGAGAACATTTGCCTTTGAATAATTCATCCTTAAAATGACACCCCTTGACCTATGGCCCATGAACACACCTCAGAGTGGTGTGAAATGGGAGGAAAGAACTGATGGCAGAGTTCTTCTGGCGGCTGGCATCAGAGAAATAGAAAGCCATGAGAAAATGGTTTTGTTGTGAAAAACTCCATAGACTGACAAAAGAGAACTTCTTTTTCTTTACAAAGACTGATGAAAAGACTATAGTAAAATTGGGACTGTTTTAACCACCAGGTTTTTTTTTGTCTCTATGTTGTCATGTGAACAAGAGAATGGTTGGGTAGTGGGGAAAGAGGGTTTCTGAAAGTTTTATTCTGGTTTCTTATTCTTGTAGTTTTGTTAATAAATTTTCTTGATTCCTTTTAAGTTTTAAGCCTGTTTTGCTCTTGTTCTAATCCATATCTCACAGCAAGACATGAGTAAGTTTTCTAGTGATTTTTTTAGCTAATGCTTTAAAACCACAACATTTATTTGGTGCATTGGCTGGGAAACGAAATTGGCGAATCTAAACTACTACATCTTTCCATAGTTCTTGCAGTTGTAGAGAGAGAAGCAAGTCTAAACATACCTTGATTAGCTCAGTTGGTTCAAGCATGGTGCTAATAATGCCAAGGTCACGTGTTCAGTCCCCATATGGGCCATTCACTTAAGAGCTGGACTTGATGATTCTTGTGGATCCCTTCTGATTCAGAAGATTCTGTAATGAGGTGGGTTTTGCCATCTGTGATGTGGCAGAAGAAATCACTTCTGATAGAGCTGGAGCTTGTTGGGGAAATGAATGTTAAGTCCAAATTCCTTGTTTTGTAGGCACTGTTGAATTTGGCAGAACGTCTAGGAGAAGCCAAACCTCGAGGACTGACAAAGGCAGACATTGAACAGCTTCCATCATACAGCTTCAATCCAAGCAATCATCAATCAGAGCAGACATTGTAAGTACATCTATCTCAAAGTTACATACTTTACATTACTGTTTCCATTCCTTCAGATTGCAGCCTAAACTAGGCAAATACTGTAACACAAATGCTCTAAAAGCGCCCAAAGAAAAAAGATAAATTTTATTAATCCATTTTTCAAGTCAGATATAATTTTTCTTGACTTTAAAATTCTGCCTAGTCTCACTTCAGTTATATGTCCAAATTTATTTATTCAGTATTTTAAAAAAGTTTTCAAAATTTTTGTTTGCCATACTAGAAAACTTGGAATTTAGCCTATATTGAAATATTTTCCAATTACTAAAGTTTAAAGTGCTCCTGAAAGAGCTTTTGAAAATCTTTGAGGTCTACAGTTATATTTTCTTATTTTTAAGACAAATTCTACTTGAAAAATCTGCATAACAGAGAAATGAGATATAGGTGGGAGACAGTAAAAGTTATATACACTGCTGTCAAATGTTTGAAATTGAACTGAAGAAGTTTTTTTCTCTGATGTTCCACTTAGAGCAACCTTCAGTGTTGTTTTTAACATAGTAAAGAATAAGAAAAATAAAAATACCGGAGAACTTAAGTTGATGATATCCCTGGGGAAGAAATGTGTTTATAAAATATGTACAACAGAATATAGATGTAATTTAAGGAGAAATCTTTCATAGTAAAAATGCATGTGATCTTTAATCAACTATGGCTTTGAGAAATACTCAAAGCAATTCTCTGGGATTTTTTTTTAATGTAGCTAAAATTGAAGTTAAAACTGAAAGAAGTATAAGGTTTGCACTGCCTGTTTATATCAGCAGGCATGAGCTCAAGTATTTTGAATTATGGTAATACAAACTATTTACTACTTGGACCAGTGAACTCCCTTGTCTGCTTTGGGATTTGAAACCATGGTGAAAAAGCAAAAGAAATTCTCCTTTTACACTGGTCCACTAGAGATCTCTACCCACAAAAGTTTGATCACTGTAGATACTCCAGTGGTTTTAAAAAACACTTTTGCAGACACACCTTATAAGTTGCCTGTTGTTATTAAATGGTAAAGTTTATAAATATTTGCTCTTTTTTTTAGGTGTGTAATGTGTATGTGTGACTTTGAGTCAAAGCAGCTACTTAGAGTCTTACCCTGTAACCACGAGTTTCATGCCAAGTGTGTTGATAAAGGGCTTAAAGTAAATAAAATCTGTGCTAGATGCAATTTATGTCCTAGTTTGTGTTTTAATTTTTCTTTAGTTTTCTACTGCATTTAATTTAATTTCATTTCCTATTTTTAATATTTAGTCTCTGAAATAACAAAACAGTGCACAAGCCAAATTTATATTCTTTCTGCTGTCTCCTTGCACTATAGAAATATTAATTTTAGCCATTAACAAAATATATTTATTTTTAATAATAATTTAAATAGGGTAATTTTAAAAGGAATACAAGGAGAATAATCTTCACGAGTAGAAAGTGCTCCTATAAGAATCCTTCCTATCATTATGAATTTGTATTCTTGGAGCAAATAAAAATTATCTATCTTTATAAGTTTTAAGACATGATTGAGAGAGATTTGAAAAAAAAAAGGACTTAGCAAGAAGTTATGTCTTTATGTATGTTATGATATATTCTTTCAAAACAAATTGTGGGGAAGACCTAGAAGCAGGACAGTGCAATAAGTTGCTTTAACGGAAAACTGCTCAAAATATTGACTGAGTCCTCATAGAGGTATAGTGAACTTCGTTTATTTCTATCTTTAGCACACTTTTATAGGGTCCTAGAGGGTTTGCATGGCTTAACAAGCTACTATTGGTTAATACATTTTGTTTAACATTCTTCTTCTTATACACAATGCCATTGTTTTTCTTCATTCTCACTGTTCCAGGAGAGCTTCAAGGACACTGTCCTTAGAATTGTCGCCTGGATTGAAAGCTGGGTTGTGCAGACAGGCTTTGACTAAAATATCATGCCTTTGCTCTGTTAAAATGTTTTCCTACATTTCTTGTCTTTTTAAACAATTCTATTCAGATTTACTTTAATGTATCTATAGTCTGTGTTGCAGTATCAAATATTTCAAAGTCCTATGTGATGAAGCATGTCAAATATTTCCTAGAGAATTATAGATGCAATCTTATGTTGCATCATTTTAAGATCTATTTAAGAAAAAAAGTTCTCATGCTTTGCTGACAAATGTATTCCTTACACATTTTTTACTTTATTCAAGTCCTATAATTCTATAATTTCTAGGCTTTATAAAGGGAAGGAAATGACTGCTTCTTGCATACAGTAGAATACTTGTGCATAAAGTGAAGTACTGTATTTGATATTGGCAGTAGTCTTTTGGTCAATGGACGATCACGAATAATGATAGGATTAAAAAAAAAGTAGTCTGAAAACAACTTTGGGTTAGTGTAACCAGTTGTCCTAGTTTTGGCCCAGATCAGTGGGAGGGGCTGAGGTTGTGCTGGTTTTGCATTAACTGACATTTGGTGAGGAGGGAAGAAGCTACCCATGGAGATGATTTTTCTGGGAGGTGCTGCTAAGACCTTCTGTGCCTAGCAAAAACAATTAGCTGGCTAGCTCTGAGAATTGGCAACTTATTGAGCCATTTAGAAGCTGGGTTCGTCTCTGTGAGATTCACATTTTAAAGATGGGCAAGCCTGGGAAATCTCTCTCTTGGCTTCCAGCTTTTGAAGAGGTAACTGGCTGACTTGTCCCTGTGCAGCCTGTGTGGCCAGGCTGGGCTGGTCCCATGTGGCTCAGCCAAGATTTTCTGCCCCCTGAGGGGTGGTGAGCGGACTGCCAAGCCCCTCACTGGGGAGCCCGCCAGGCCCCGTCCTGGCAGGTGGCTGGGTCCCCTTCCCAGAGGGGCTGGGCCCCTTCCCAGTGGAGCCCGCCAGTCATTTTTCCAGTGCCATCACCAGACCATGCCAGCTGGAGGCTCTATCGGGGCTTGGAGCAGCCCTGAGGCCAGGAGCAGCCAGGGGCCGGGAGTAGCCGCCGCCAGCCTGGTCCAGGAGTGTCTACGTGGCTGGGACTGCAGGGCTGAAAAAATTGATGCAACCAGGACAATGGCACACAGCCGTTGCTGCCTTGGTATGGTTCGCAATGAACTTTGTTTAGCTACTTTTAGCCAGCCATGCTGCAGAGAGGATAAAAATGGCAGCAGCAGCTTTTCTTGTTTTCAGCGCTTCGCATGAAGAAAAGCGCTGAATGGAGCTGGCAGCCAGCACGGCTTGGATGGTGTCAGCAGAGACCATGTGACCAGCAGCAAGAGGCATGGCAAGTGATCTCCCTGATGCACAGCCTGAATGAGATCAACTTTTCAGTGCTGCAGAACTCTATAAAAACTGTTTCAATTGATAAAACTTGAAAACAAATGAACCTATGAACACAAATTCTTTCCCAAATCAGGAAAAGGAAAAGGTGAAGACATAAGGAAAACAACATAGGACACTGAGGTCAGTAAAGAAGGAGTCAAATTCTAGTTAGGATGGGAATGAGGAGATGCCTTGGTGTGGTGGTTTCACATTGATTGAATTACACATTACACTATTTGGTGTGATGTCTGGGAAACTCAAATTGGCGAAGCTAAACCACTACAATTGGTCTTGGGCTGAAATTCTCTTTGTAGGGCTATGGTAAAGATATATTTTTTGATATATCAGACTTTGTTTTTTCCCTGTAATTCATTAAGTGCATAGAGGGATGCAGCATTCACCTGTAGCCCATGAGAAAAGGGCACTTGTGCTGGAGCGTGTGGATGCTGAAAAGCTGCAATCTAATGAGAAGCTTGAACAGAGAGAAATGAGAAACTTTGCCCCAGAGATAGAAGAAAAGCCTCTGTTCCCAGAGAAAAAATAACTTTTAGTTTTTTATGCTAGAACAGCTCATCCTTAAAATAGTACCCCATAAGTTGACATGGCCCATGAAAGCAGCTTTGGGAAAGCTGCAAGGCATGGGAGGGACTTCCACACTGTGAACAGATGTTCCTTTCCTGGGCAGCTGATTCGCTGTAACATTGAAGCCACAAGAGAACTGTTTCATGGCATGGTGAGAGAAACTCCTCTCCCTACAAAAACTGGTGAAAGACTATTGTAGAGGTCGTAGCTGATTGAAAATCACAGATTTTGTCTCTATGTTTTCTGTGGGAAAGAAAAGTAGTTGTGGGAAGAGGAGAAGTGTTCTGAAGGCTTTATTCTAATTCTTCTTATTATTATTTTAGTTATGTTAATAAAGTTTTTTTTATACCTTTTAAGTTTTGAGCCTGCTTTGCCTTCCTCCTAATTCATATCTCAGAGCAAGAAATGAATAAATAATTCTAGTACGTGCACTAGTGATTTTAGCCAATGCTTAACCCACAACAGAGGTAAAGACCCTAATGTTATTTGATACCACCTGACATCATTGCCTGGGGCAGGGGAAAGGGACTCTCTCTTGCCATGGGAAGAAGGGTGTTCCTTCTGATGGGAGAAAGCATGGTGGTTGGAACAGTCCGGTATTGTTTTATTTTATGTGTAAATTGTTTCAGTGTCTTATATCTTTTGTTATTAATATTGTTGCTGTTACTGTTCATTTTCTTATCTCATTGCTGTTTCCAGTAAATTGTTCTTATCTCATGATCTTTGCCTTTTGTGCTTTCAGTTGGGGGGGAAGGGAAGCAAGCAGTGGTGTGGTTTTAGTGAGGCTACTAAATTGGAGAACACCAGTCCTAAACCATGACAGCCACAATTGGCACCCAATGTGTGGCACAAAGGGTTGAGATAACAACAGATCTGACCAGAGCGGGTTGGAAACAAAATTTGATCTAAGCATATACTGTATTGGGTACAGCACCACTGGTCACAATGTTGCTTGCTCTGTTCATGTGAATGTGGCACCTAACCTTGTGTATATTCCTCTATGTGTTCCTCTTGGTGCTCTTTTTCAGAGCAAGGAGAGGGATCAGGATTGCTTTGTTGCTGTACTGTGGGATATCAGTTTATGACATGATAACATCAAGTGCAGTGAGGGTCATTTGGGATGTGTAATCAATGTTGCTCTCCTACCCTGGCCTTGGGTGCTAACTCTGGGAATTCATTACTAATCATACCCAACCTGTGGGGGAAACAGGGGAGGATGATTTTCCCCATCCTTTCACCCCCTTTTCCTTCTTTAGGCCTGTTAACAGTTTTTGAGAATTTGGAATTCCTTTTGGATGTTAAGAAAAGCATGTTCTTATTGCTAGGTCTCCCAGGTCTCCTCAGTGTGGTCCATACCATGTTTAGAACTACAAAAGAGATTTCTAGAAAGGTCATTCTGAGATCTGCCCTGAGGGTGGATAGTCATGAGTGGCATGGAATGTGGGAGGACATGGGTCAGTTTTTGAATGACTATTCTGCTCCAATGGTTTGGAAGTTCACCCTGAGCCACTACAGGACCCTGATAAAGTGAAGGAATATTTGTAAGAAAAATGCTGTGGCAGTTCCAGAGAGGTGCAAAGCTATGCAATGTGCTGGGCTCTGGCTACTATTTATCGCATACTGCTTGTCACTAGACAGCACCCTCAGAGAGAGGAGAAGGAAAGCAGACCAACAAATACTGTGGCCACTCAAACTGCAACTAAACCAGAGGAACAACCCATGCCAGTATCAGTCACCCCTATACAGAAAAAGAAATCTAATACCAAATCAGTTTGCTTAGTGAGGTGTGGAGGAAGCCCAGTCCTCTGATAGGCCTCCTCACTGGAGATATGCCCCCTAAGATAAGACTGCTTAGTCATGGTGACTAAGCTGTGGACCCCTTCCTGCTTCGGGACCCCATGCTATCTCCCTGTTAACTATTGGTCATCTTATCCCAATCTCAGACCATTTGTCCCTTTCCCAGTTCTTCCCTTCCCTATAAAAACCCCAGCTTTTGCCCAGATCAGTGGTAGATCATCACTCGCCCCCTTCGCTGAAGCCTGCATTAAAAAATTCCAGCAGAATGCCACATGGTCTCCCGTCTCTTGTCTATGCATGGCTGAGGTAACCCGTGAACGGAGCTGGCTAGGCTGATCTGAACTTATCACTGCAAGAGCAGAAATCACTTCTAAAAGAGCTGATCATTTGAAGCCTCAGCCCACACTCCTAAGGGTTACCCCTGGCTGGAAACTGCCTGGAACTCCCCAGACAGCAGCTCCTTCCCAGGACGTCTATCTGGGATTGTTGCTGTCAGAGCTTGGGGTCAGAGAGACCCCCAGACCCAGCTGCAACAGTGAGGGATGAAGAGGAAGCAGGGTTTGAAGAACAGGAGGAAGAGGCAGGGCCAGATATAATCACCTGATCCCTATTCCCAGATGAACTGCGAGATGTGCAAAAAGATTTCAGCCACTAGTTGCATGAGCCCCTGGTGACCTGTCTGCTCCGATGTTGGGATATTGCGTCCCATGATATGAAACTACGTGGTAGTGAAGCCAAGCAACTGGGATCTCTGTCCCAGGATGTGGGCATTAACAAGGGGATTGATAAGAGGACAGAAACACAGCCTCTGGAGGTGACTCCTATCAAGTATGAGGGAAAGGTATCTTTTCAAGGATGATCTTTTAGTGCACTGAGACAAGTGGAATGCCATGGAGTAAGGTATGCAGTACCCGAGAAAATTAGGTGTGTGCTGGAGGTACTCTATAAGGATGGAAATAACAAGCAACCCCCTATATATTCAGATGAGGTCCAGTGTACACAAACCATGTGGCAGAAGTTCCTACGGTGCGTGCCATCAGCATATGCCAACTCATTGGCACTGATGTCATGTAAAGAAAGAGAACAAAGAGTAGATAATTTGGTTACCAAACTCAAGCTATATGAAGGAAGTATCTTTCTCTCCCTATGGGCCTGTGTCTCATCTGTGAAAAGACTGTCCAAGGACCTCCAGCAATTTAAAGAGGACTTCTAGGAATTTAAAGAAGTGTCCTATGACCCTCCAGTACAGACCAGAGTCTCTGCTATTGCAAACAAGCTCCCCCTGCCCCCCCACCTGACATCATTGCCTGGGGCAGGGGAAAGGGACTCTCTCCTGCGCTTCCAGGAAGAAGGACCTTTCTTTCAGTGAGAGAAAGGAATGGTCCAGTATTGGTTTATTTTACATATAAATCATTTCCTTGTCTTACACCTTTTGTTATTAATATTGTCGTTACTGTTAATTTTCTTACCTCATTTCTATTTCCATTAAGTTGTTCTTCTCTCAACCTGTGATCTTTGCCTTTTGTGCTTCCCATTGGAGGAGGGGAGGGGAGCAAGCAGCAGTGTGGCTTTAGCAGGAGTACTAAATTGGATAATGCCATTCCTAAACCACAACACCAATATATGAAGAGATCGTCCCTTTGCCCCTCGAAGTAATCCAAGCTAGCTCTGTCGATGGAGGGGTTCAGGGAGATCCTTCATGACCAAGAAAAAGACCAAAAAGTGCTGCTTCTCCCCCCGGAGTAACAGAGGATGTTTATTCTGGCTGGTTTCCAGGGGAAAAAGAGACCGGGTTTCTCCTTCCTGGGCTTTTTCAAACCTCGGGAGAGGGGCGGGGGGACATATAACACCAACCAATGGGATAACATTTCAGGGACTGGGAGGGGAGGGAAAACACGTCACAGCTGCAGGGAGGGTCTACACAGAAACCAGGTAACTCCCAGAAATATGCATCACCACATCTGCCCCTACTTTGATATATGTAATTAAATGAAAGGTAACGAGCTTATACGACTTACTGACCTGAAGTGGCCCACCAATTCCCATTTGCAGGCTGGTGAGGGTTACTCCGGTCTGCCAACTCTATATGGTTGACATCTGAGGTAGCTGAGATTAGCTTAATTATGCTTCTGTACAGTATTTTGCTTAGCACTCCAAACACTAACACCGTTAGCAAAACAATGACTAGCAGTGACAGAATAGTTTTCACTACTGAAGCCCACCACCCCGAGAGTCCCCAGTTTTTAAACAGTCCATTGAACCAGTCATCTGCTTCTTGCTTGACTTGTCCGATCATGCTTTTCATCTCTAGGAGCATGGCATGGATGTTAGGAGCTTTCGATGTTAGATCCATGCAACAGAGACCCTCGAACTCCTGGCACTCGTGCCCGTGGAGCAACAGGAGAAAGTCTATTGCAGCACGGTTTTGAAGTGTCGCCTGCCTGGTAATTTCCTCATCTTCTAGGAGGGCACTTATGGCATTAGATGTCAAATTTGCTTGTTTTACCACCCAGCATTCTAGGTGTCCCAATTCACCTAAGGCCTTGGCTGCAGCTACCCAGGGAAGGAAAATGGATGCAGCAATTCTTTTTGATTTGGACCAACGGAAAATCTCTGAGTCACAATTTTCATCTAACTTTGTAGCACTTCTCTTTTGAATTTTTTTGGTCAAATTGCTTTTATGGGTCCACTCGCCAATTAATGTTTGATTGGGCGCTAACAGTGATAGACGCCCTATGGTACACGGCCCTCCGAGGAGACGGGATGGAATTCCTGCCCATGCACGGTCCCCACAAATGAGGAACAGTCCTTTGGGGAGGCTTTTGGGGTGTGTATGAGCTGAGGAGTGCACCTTGATGTAGCTTAGTACACGGCACCACCTTATTGCTGTGAACTCTTCTCGATGTTGTACTATATGGTGGAATGTTTCTTTATGAGTCGGAGGACTGACCCTAAAGTGTACACAGTATGATGCTGGGGAGGAACCCAGCAGCTCTAACTCCTGGGGTTCCTGGGTTGCCTTAGGAAAATGGGGTAGCCACTCTTCTACTGGGTTTCTTAACTCTGCTTCTACATGAGTGCTGTGTAGTTTATTATCCGCCTCAGGAGTCAGTGTACTAAAGCTGTGTGTGAATTCATCATGCTGCAAGGGAATTCCTGCCAGGCAGGTAGACATAGGATTTTTTGCTGCTGCAGTCGATAGACATATGTTTTCCTGTTGGAGTGTTTGTGCCAGGGTCACCCAGATGTTCTGGCGTGGCTGTGGGACGATCCAGGCTGCTGTCAGGCTGCTCAGTGCGAGCAGGATGACAGCAGGGTTAAGGCTCATCATGGGTTTGAGTAAGAGGTAGGTTATTTCTAAAACAAAGGAAACAGACATTCTTTAAAACACATTCACAGTTACAGTATGCAGGTCAGAGACTAGAGAGGTTTCTTCTTGCTCTCTTCAGCGGCGTCTTCTCTTGGAAGCGACAGCCACTTGCTTCTCTTCTCTTCTTGCTGGTGCTGGATTCTTTGGAACAAAAGGTTTTACCCATTTCTGAGGAATCCATCGGGGGCCTGAAGGGGTGGATACACACGCATAACCTCGCCCCCAGGTGACAAGTTCATAGGGACCCTTGTTTTGCCAAGTTTCAGGGTCCCTGATTAACACCGGTGGATGCTGTGACAATTTAAACTGATCACCACTGTTAAAATGCCGAGTCACAGGAGGATTCATGTTTTCAAATGAGCAGTTTAGGAAGTTAATGGTAAGCAGAGCTTTACAGAGTTTCTGTTGGGGAGACATCCACACTGCCTCACTACCTTGCCTGGCTAGGACTTGTTTGAGCGTCTGGTGTGTATGCTCGATTACAGCCTGACCTGTGGGGGAGTGGGGGATGCCAGTTTTATGTTCCACTCCCCACTGCTAGACAAATTCCAGGAACTCCTTGGATTTATATGCTGGGCCATTATCTGTTTTAATTTCTTTAGGGATTCCCAATACGGAAAAGGCCTGCACTAAGTGTTGTTTAGCATGCACAGACTTTTCTCCTGCATGAGCAGAGGCATACACTGTGTCTTGGTTCTAGAAGACAGGTGTCCGCTAGGGAGAGCAGGAGCCTCCCTTGGGATGAAAGAATGTAGACCCCCTCCCTCCGAATTATTATAATTTTGAAATCAAGGGGCTTTCAGGCAGAGATCTGGGGATAGGAATAACAGTTCTTTACTAGTATAACCAGGCAAACAAACAAACAATAACTACAGCAATAACAAGAACACAGAACCAGGGACCCCAGGACAGCTTTCTCAGCTGAGATGGGATGGAGGAGAGGTTTTGTTTTTCACAAACCCCTCGGGCGGGCAGTCCCGGTGCTCCTGCAGGGCTCCGAGGAACAGACGGCTGGAAACAGCAGGGACGAGCTGAGATCCTGGGCCGGTGGCTGAGGTGTATCAGCAGCTCTGCGGCGGTGCCTGGCACTGCCACATGTCCCGGCAGGACAGGGGGTGAGGGGCCACCAACAAAGAGGGGAGAAGGAAAAGAAGCAGCAGCTCCGTCTGGGTGATGGCGAAATTCCCTTCTCCCCACCGCAGCAGCTCCGCGACCCAGCACACGAACATCCTTCCCCGAAGCCGAAGAAAAGCCAGCTAAAAACTGTCCCCACCCTCCTTTTCTTGCCCCCTTCCTCCCCCCCCCCCCGGGCCCGGCTACTCTTTGTCCGTTATCAATCACTCCTAAGTACCAGTAGTTAGGTTGTCCCAGCACATAATGGGTAAAAATTCCCCGGGCAGGCCAGAATGACAAAAAAAAAAAAGGACACCTAACCCTCAACACACTGCTCCTGAGTATGTATCAATGCTCACATGTACATACTTAAGGCGACCAAAACTGGGGATGTGAGTGATATCTGTTTGCCACACCTCACAGCTCTTAAGGCCTCGGGGATTAACCCCGATGCCTAATGATGACACTGCCTGGAGCTGACAATTGGGACAGGTAGCCACGATGCCTTTAGCCTGATCCCGTGTCAGCTGGAACTGACGAATCAGTCCTGGCACATTTTGATGGTATTGCTGGTGACTTATCTTTGCCTGCTGAAACACATCTGGGAGACATACCTTTTCGGCTGGGGCAGCAAGGGAATCTGCCTTCCGGTTCCCCTTAGCGATTTCACCTGGCAACGGGGTGTGCGATCTTATGTGAATCACATAGAAAGGTTGTTCTTGATTTGAAACCAAATAAATCAGTTTTGAAAGCAATCTGAAGAGATGCTCGTTCTCAATGTCCTTGAGAACTGCCTGTTCCGCTCTGGACACCACTCCTGCTACGTAGGCTGAGTCAGTTACCAAACTGGTTCTGGAAATTTTTCAAAGGCTCTCATGACCGCAGCTAGTTCAGCTATCTGGGGTGACCCCTCTACAAACTCAACATCAGCTTCCCAAAGCTGAGTCTGTGGATTTCTCCAAGTCATCACCGACTTGTGGGATGTCCCAGATGCATCAGTGAACACTGTGAGAGCTTTGAGTGGCGTTCGGCTCCTTTTCTCACGAGGAATGAGATGGAATTCCTCATGAAACAATTTGTGTGATGGTGCATGAACTGAAATTTGCCCACTATAGCTGTCCAGAGCTAACTGGAGGTTAGCATTGCTCTGCAGCAGATGCTCAAACATCTCTTTGGTCAGTCTCTCAGGGGAGTTTTTGCCTTCTCCAGAGAGCCTGACTGGGAGGTGAATACACATAAAGTCACAACCTGCCAGTTCCCACAGCCTTACCCCGTCTTTTTCAATCAGCTGAGCCATCAGCTCTTGTGGCTTGGTGATAGTTTTGGGTCTTTGATGGGAGAGGAAAATCCATTCTATTATTAAGAGTGAATCCCTCTGCCCCTCGGCCCATTGGAATATTAACCCATGTAGGCGTGGCAATTTCCCCAGGACAATAAATTTGAAAGGCAGCTCAGGTTTGAAGCGGTGTGCCTGTCTTTCTGTCAAGGCCTTTTTTGCTTTTTCAATTGCAGTTTTTGCTTCTAGAGTCAGCTCCCTAGGAGACAGTAACTCTCTCTCCCCTTTCAATAAATTGAGTAGGGGACTCAGGTCCTCATTTGTGAGACCTAGCCACGGCCTGACCCAGTTTAGTGACCCGCATAGAGAATGGAGATCTGCTAGAGTTTTAGGATTACCAATAATTTCCAATTTTTGTGGAACAACAGTCCGTGCAGTAATTTCCAGGCCCAGGTATTTCCAAGGTGGCATCCTTTGAAGTTTGTCTTCCTGCAATTGGAATCCAGCAGAGGTTAGAACTTTAACCACTAGGTCAAGGGTGTCTTTCAGTATGTTGTTATTGGGACAGCATATTAAAATATCGTCCATGTAATGCAAAATGATAGCCTCTCTCTTTGCAGCATGCTCTGAGGACAGCAATGACCCCACATACCACTGGCAGATGAAGGGGCTGGCTTTCATCCCCTGAGGTAATACTGTCCAGTGGTATCATTTCATTGGAGCTTCCCTGTTAATGGTAGGAATGGAAAAGGCAAACCTTGGTGCATCCTCTGGGTGCAGGGGAATTTGAAAAAAACAATCTTTAATATCCAGTACTGCTAGTAACCAATCTTGTGGTAACATAGTCGGGGATGGCATACCTAGTTGGAGAGATCCCATGTCCTGTATTTTTTTGTTTATTTCTCTTAAATCTTGAAGGAGACACCATTTATCTTTCCCTGGCTTTTTTATTACAAACACCGGGGAATTCCAAGGGCTGGTTGTTTCTACTATGTGTCCTTTAGCCAATTCTTCTTCCACTAATTTTTCTAGCGCCCCAAGTTTTTGTTTGCTGAGAGGCCACTGGTTCACCCAAATTGGATCATTATCTAGCAAAGATAACTTTTGGACCGGACACTCTACAGTGGCCTTTATCAAAAATCCTGAGGTGTCTCAGGAATTGTTAATTTCACCCCCCACTGCAACATGGTATCTCTCCCCCACAGGGGGCACTTGTAGTCAATAACAAAAGGCCGGACACTAGCTATCCTACTGTCCAGGCCTTTGATCTGGACGATATCTTTAGCAATTTTAGCCAGTTTCATCCCTCCAACACCTTGTATTTCTCCTGCCACCAGTTGTAGTTCCCAATGTGAGGGCCACACCTTCTCTGGTATGATAGTCACATCTGCCCCAGTATCAATTAACCCTTCTACATGGAGATGTTCTGATTTATATGTTAAATTACACCCCATAATGGGCTTCTCTTCACCCACTACTTCTGCCCAGTAGACTCCTGGTGCTTTGTCATCTACTGGGACTTCTTTTGGAACAGGGATCACCTGGGCTATTACCTGCCCTTTGTCTATATAGTAAGGTGGTTGGGGGCACCTTGCTAAGAGAATGAGGTGTGTTAGGTCTCCCTTAACTGTCATGGGAGCCACCTCAATCTCTATTGGTGTGTGTGCTGTGTCTCCAATAACAAAATACCTACTATCCAGTCCAGCCAGGTCTTGTGAATTATCCTGCAAATCTACTCCAATGACAGCCCAGCGGTCAGATCTGAAACAAAAAGCTTTAGAAGTTACAAGTCTGAATCGCTTTTGCGGTTGCCAGACCTTATTAGGCAAACGTTTTTCGCAATTATACTTTTGCAGTTTTTCACCCCTCTCCCTTTCCTCCCCTTTTCCCATTAAAACAGAGTCTTTTTTCTGCTGTTTCCCTTGTTGCTGGGTTTGAGGACAGTTCCTTGCAAAATGTCCTGGCCTCTTGCACTGGAAACAGACAATGTGCTGCAGCTGTCCTGGTGACATCTGTGGCTTGTTCATTCCTGGTGTCACTGCTGCTACTGTCCTTGGGTTGTCTGGTTTCTTGTCGTGTACACTGTACAAGTCTGCTTTCTGGGCACACGCTTCAATCATATCTGCTATGGTGGGTGGAGGATTGATAGGAAGACTCAGAATTATTCTACGACAAGCCTCGTTGGCATTTCTTTGGGCCATTTCTTTAAGCAGTTCCGTCTGGGCCACTGGTTCTTTAACTTGTCTCTGTATCTGTAGCCTCAGACGATCTACAAACTGTAAGAAACTCTCACATGGAAACTGGTTAATATTAACATAACTGACTTGAATATCAACTGTTGGTAATTGGTTAAAAATGTTTTCAGCCACATCACAAACTTTATCTGCAACAAACTTTGTTAATATTTTCACTTGATCAGCAGGATTAATCCAATTTCCCTCCCCACATAAATGTTCTAAAGTGATTTCATTGTTCTCTGTATCATGTGCATTTTGATTACTTTGTTTGAGTTCAGCTAGGAGTTTTGTTAACGATCTTTTCCATAAGCTTTCCCAAAGATCATATTCAGAGGGAGTTAGCAAACACCGAAATAAATCTTTAATATCTGCAGGAATTAAATCCTGTGATTTCAATGTAGTTCTTATTATTCCCCTTAAGACTTCACTGTCACGACCAAAATCATTTTTAATTTTACAAATATCTTTGATTACTTGATAATTGAAAGGCTGATGTTGTAATCGCATTGCTCCTCTGCTCTTACTGTATACTACAGGGGCTGCTGTTAGCATAACTTCATCTTCTCCAGGGCTGGCATTCCCTGGGCTCCTCAGCCCGCCCCCGCCCATGCCGGGCTCCGGGGTGCCTGTTCCTTCCCCACACCTGTGGAGAGACACAGCTCCTCCCCCGCAGGAGCCGGGCGGGGGGCCGCCCCCCCCCCACGCCGGGTCCCGGGGGTCTGCACCCCTCATCGGGCCTGTGGAGAGACCCCGCCCCACCCCTGCAGGAGCCGGGAGAGAGCCTGCGCCCCCCCACACCAGGCTCGGTAGGCTGGCACCCCCCCATCGGGGGGCAGGGCCGGGACACCCCTCCTCCCCCTGCCCCTCTGCAGGAGCAAAGGGTGTAACTCTCTCCCTCCCCGCCCCTCCTCCCCGCGGGACAGGGGCCGGAGGGATAGGGGATAGGGTTACAGCCTCGGTGGGCAGGGTCATAGGGTGGGGCCAGGCAGGGCTGGGGGGTGGTGCAGGGTGGAATGTCAGGAGGAACAAAGGGGTTGTGATAAGGGTTGGGGGCGGGAACCGGTGGGTGGGAGGGATCATGGGTAGGAGAAAGGGGATACACAGGAGGATTCACCATGTGGCCAGGTAACACGTGGCCAGCGCCATCTTGGCTCTCAGCCATGTGTTCTTGAGTAAGTTCAGCAGACCCCTCCCCTCCTTGCAGGGAGGATTTAAAGCTATGTTTTTTGGGATTTTCTGCAGGGAGGGAAGGGTACGGGCAGTTTTTGTCTGCCTGTAATGCCTGGGACGAACCCTCTGACGGGGGGGCTGAGGGAAGGGAAGGGGAAGAGCAAGCTGGAGGCTTTTGCCTCTGTCGAATCGTTTTCCGAATTAAAAGGAACAGGGGGAGGTATCTCCCAGCTGTGCTGTCCCCCAATTCAACTTGCATAGTAAGGGCTTGTCCAACCTTTTCCCAGTCAGGCAGGGAATCAACATTCAAATCCGGAAAATGCAAAAAACCCCATTTTACTAATTTCCTCAGCTTATTTTTTGAGAAATTGATATTTCCAGCCTTTAAAATATTCTTAATAAGGGAATATTTATTCCTTTCCTGTGTAGACAAAAGAGTACCCATGGCCAATTTTAAGGCTTTACTACACAGGCTGGTCTAACCATTTTTTTTTTTCCTCCCAAAAAGCAGAAAAGATCCAAAAGATCCAAACTGCGGTCCAGGTTTAAAAACCACCACGGAGCCCGGGACGCGCCGCTGGTGCACCCCCCCCACACCACGTGTAGTGCCATATGGGCTCCCTCGGTCCCGATACCGGGGAGAGGCTCTGGCACCAGCACCACACCACACCACCATGCCTCGCAAAACCCCACAACAACCGCCGGATCTCCCACACCCCCCGCACCCCCCTTTAGTACCTGTTTCCTGAAGGACGCGCGGTGTTCGAAGAAAAGAAAAAAAAGGTTCTCGGTCCGAGTTGACTCGTGTACCCACCGAGCTACCAACCTGACCCCCGTCAGTAAAAACTGCAGGGTAGGTGACGGTACCTAGGCTTGTTAGAACTCCCGTGGGGTGTTTTCCAGCCATCTCGAGGGGATCTAAAGCCCCAATGTTGGTCGCCACCTGAAGAGATCGTCCCTTTGCCCTTCGAAGTAATCCAAGCTAGCTCTGTCGATGGAGGGGTTCAGGGAGATCCTTCATGACCAAGAAAAAGACCAAAAAGTGCTGCTTCTCCCCCCGGAGTAACAGAGGATGTTTATTCTAGCTGGTTTCCAGGGGAAAAAGAGACCGGGTTTCTCCTTCCTGGGCTTTTTCAAACCTCGGGAGAGGGGCGGGGGGACATATAACACCAACCAATGGGATAACATTTCAGGGACTGGGAGGGGAGGGAAAACACATCACAGCTGCAGGGAGGGTCTACACAGAAACCAGGTAACTCCCAGAAATATGCATCACCACAAATATATTCTAAAGGTAATACTAAATTCTAGGACTGGTGTTAATCTTTCCACAATACTGATCTTTGTCTTTTCTTGATAGCTTATTTGAATGAAATCTGTGCTTGGGTTCAGAATTCAGTAAAAGAACATGTCTGAGAATCAACTAGATGACTGTAATGTGTTGTTCGAACTTGAAATATTTTTTAAAGCATGTTAGCATTCATAGATATTTATTTAGACTGATATATAGAGAGATTATCAACTAGCTCAAATTAACATATATGCAAGTGTCAGTACAGAATATTTTCCAGTCCCCTGCTAGTCATGTCTATGGTCTGGGACAACGCTGAAGCATTTTTCCACACTGGATGTATTAAAGCATATAATTGCATAAAGCTTAGTCATGTCAAGATCAAGTGCCAGGTTCTACACCTGGGATGGGATAATCTTGGCTATATGAACAAACTGAGGGAAGAGACACTGGTGAGCAGCCCCATGGAAAGAGATCTGGTGGTTTGGATGGATGGCAAGCTGAATATGAGTCAGCAGTGTGCCCTGGCAGCCAAAAGGTCCAACTGTGTCCATGGGTGCATCAAGCACAGCATAACTAACCTGTCAAGGAAGATGATTCTCCCACTCTACACTGTACTGGTGCAGCCCCACCTTGAGTACTGTGCAGTCTTGGATGCCTCAGTATGAAAAAGACATCAAACTGTGTCCAGAAGAGGGTGACCAAGATTGTGAAAGGCCTCAAGAGAAAGACTTATGAGGAGTGGCTGAGATCACTTGGTTTGTTCAGCAAAGAGAAGGGTGAGGGGTGACCTCATCTCAGTCAACAACTTCCCCCTGTGCTCGGCACTGGTGAGGCCACACCTTGAGCACTGTGTCCAGTTCTGGGTCCCTCAATTCAGGAAGGACATTGAGATGCTGAAGCACGTCCAGAGAAGGGCAACAAAGCTGGTGTGGTGGTTTTTAGCACTAGCTAAAAATGACTAGAGTACTTAATAATTTTTTACTGTGAGATATGGATTAGGAGAAAGGAAAAACAGGCTTGAAACTTAAAAGGAATAAAGAAACTTTATTAATAGGACTACAAGAATAAGAAACCAGAATAAAACCTCCAGAAATCTTTTCTCCTCCCCACCCAACTTTTTTCCTTTCCCAGCTGACACCGTAGAGACAAAACCTGGGATGTTAAAGCAGTACCAACTATACAGTAGTTTTTTTCATCAGTCTCTGTAGAGAGAGGAGTTTTCTCTTGTCATTCCATAGAGACTTCTCAACAAGAAAAACAGTTTTCTTGTGGCTTTTCATTTCCATGACTGGCAGCTGCCTGGGAAAAAACTCTGCCATTATGCTTTAATCTCATTTTCACACTACTCAGAGGTGTGTTCATGGGCCATAAACTCAATGGGTATTATTTTAAGGATGAGTTATTCAAAGACAAAAGTTCTCTTCATCTGTTTCTGTGATCATCTCTGGGAACAGAGGTTTACTTCTTCTCTCCCTTGGGGCAAAGGGTCTTCATCAGCTCTCATCTCTCTCTCTGTTCAATCATCTCAGCATCTCATGAGATCACAGTTACTCTACCATCTGCTTAGTTTCATCAATGGATACCTTTGCTCAGATTTACAGTTTGAATAGTTCAATCCCCCCAATACTCTTTCATGAATTAAAAGAGTTTTTCAGAACATTATTGTTCATCTCTATGGCCTTACCAAAAGAATATTTCAGCTTATTAAAGCATCTCCTCATTCTCCTTCCATCTGGAGCTTGACTCTTTCTCTTACTGATCTTGATGTTTCATGTTGTCTTTTACATGTCGATTTCCCACTTTCCTCTCTCTGGAGAGGGGATTAAGTCTGCAGGTCTCATCTGTGTAGTGAAAGGGTTAAATCTGGCCCAAGCCGCACAGGCCTTCATGGTGTCAGATTTCAGGTGTCTCTCTCAGCCCAGCAGCTGCAGGGAGGGAGCAGACCGTTTTCAGCTTGGAGCCATCTGTGTGGGCCATGAGGGGGCAAGAGGGTATCAGCAAGATGTCAGCAGCCGTGGCCCGGTCCCAGCCTAGGGCCGGGGGCCCCCCTGGGAAGGGCTTCAGCCACCCCACTGGAATGGGACCCGGAAGGCTTCCCAAGAGGGGCCACAGCAGAGCCCAGCCCAGCCTGGGGACAGGGGAAGCCCCACAGTCTCCATTCCCCACCCAGGAGCCACTGGAGTCCGGCTCAGCACCCCCTCCCCAGGCCGCACAGGCCACGGGGGAGCGGAGCCAGCCACACTAGAGCTCTGATACCTTTCAAAGCCGGAAACAAAAAGAGAAGCAGTTCCCGGGCTTGGGTTTAATTGGTGGTATTCCCAAAGGTGATCTTACTTTTCAGTGGTGCAAAATGCTGTCAGCTCTCAGAACTGGCCAGCTATTGGCCTGATCTCAGTAAGAGAAGAAATTCCCAGCAGCCTCTCTCAGAGAAATCACTTCTGTGCATGTTTCCCCACTTTTTTTCCTAAATGCCAAAGTACCACAGCTGGTGAAGGGTCTTATGAGGAAGCTGGGGCTGTTTAGCCAGGAGAAAAGGAGGCTTGAGGGAAACCTTATTGCTTTCTTGTCTTGGTTCTAGAAGACAGGTGTCTGCTAGGGAGAGCAGGAGCTTCCCTTGGGATGAAAGAATGTAGACCCCCCTCCCTCCGAATTATTATAATTTTTAAATCAAGGGGCTTTCAGGCAGAGATCTGGGGATAGGAATAACAGTTCTTTACTAGTATAACCAGGCAAACAAACAACAATAACTACAGCATTAACAAGAAAACAGAAACAGGGACCCCGGGACAGCTTTCTTGGCTGAGATGGGATGGGGGAGAGGCTTTTTTTTCACAAACCCCCTCGGGCGGGCAGTCCCGGTGCTCCTGCAGGGCTCCAAGGAACAGTCGGCTGGAAACAGCAGGGATGAGCTGAGATCCTGGGCTGGTGGATGAGGTGTATCAGCAGCTCCCTGGCGGTGCCTGGCACTGCCACACGTCCCGGCAGGACAGGGGGTGCGAGGCCACCAACAAAGAGGGAAGAAGAAGAAGCAGCAGCTCCGTCTGGGTGATGGCGAAATTCCCTTCTCCCCACCGCAGCAGCTCCGCGACCCAGCAAAACAAAATGTCTTTTCCTGAAGCCGAAGAAGCCAGCCAAAAACTGTCCCCACCCTCCTTTCCTGCCCCCTTCCCCCCCTGGGCCCGGCCACTCTTTGTCCTTTATCAATCACCCACTAAATACCCACAGTTAGGTTGTCTCCGCAGCTAATGGGTAAAAATTCCACGGGCAGGCCAGAACGACAAAACAAAAAAAAGAGGACACCTAACCCTCAACGTTTCTACAACTACCTGAAAGGAATTTGTAGCCAGGTGGGGGTCTGCCTCTACCCAACCAGCTAGAGACAGGACAAGAGGACATAGCTTCAAGCTGTGCCAGAGGAGGTTTAGGTTGGGCATTAGGAGGAATTTCTTCACAGAAAGGGTGATTAGACATTGGAATGGACTGTCCAGGGAGGTGGTGAAGTCACCGTCCCTGGAGGTGTTTAGGGAAAGACTGGACATGGCACTTAGTGCCATGGTCTAGTTGATAATGGTGGTGTTAGGTCATAAGTTGGGTTCAATGATCTCAGAGGTCTTTTCCAACCTAGTTGATTCTGTTATTTCTCAAGAAGGGCAGTGGAGGGGGATATGCTGATCTCTCTCTGGTAACCAGCAATAGGACACAAGGAAATGGAAAGAAGCTGCGTCAAGAATTTCATATTGGACATTAGGAAAAGATTTTTCACTGAGAGGGAGGTTGGTCACTGGAACAGGACCCCCAGGGAAGCAGTCACAGCAGTAGACTTCTCAGAGTTTAAGGAGTATCTGGACAATGCTCTTAGTCATATTATTTAGTTTTAGGTAGCCCTAAAAGGAGAAGGGAGTTGGACTTAATGATCCTTATTGGTCCCTTACAACTTGAGATATTTTATTATTCTATGTGTGGCATGGAGAGAAAGTAAACAAGGAAAAATAGCTTGCTCTCTCTTCTGAAATGAGAACAAGGACCATTGGGTGTCATGCACCCCATGACATGATGGATGCTGAAATTCTGTGAAGGTTGCTAAGTTTTTTAAAAAATAATTCTTCTGAGGTGAGGGTTGTTAATGCAGAGACATTGCATCTGTGTCAAAAAGTACTTGACCCACAGGCTGCTGGAAGGTAGGGAAATGTGTCAGGGAAATATCCCAAGCAAATAGTGATAGAAGGGGAAATGGCCTCAAGTTGTGCCAGGGAGGTTCAAATTGGATATTAGGAAAAATTTCCTCACTGACAGAATGGTTAAGCATTGGAACAGGCTCCCCAGGAAAGTGGTGGAGTCACCATCCCTGAAATCCCTGAAAGTGTTCAAAAAAAAGAGTAGACAATTGTCGTTGTTGGACTCGAAATGAGTCACATGGACTCAGTTCGAGGTGTGGTGAAAGAAAGAGAAAGCTTTATTTTTCCTTGCAGTATTTATAAGTTTCTGACCACGACCAGGGATTGGATAGTCAGGTTAACACCTTCCCAACTGCACTGGCCGTGAAAGATGTCCATCAAAAGGCATATCTTTAATGGAATGTATAAACACCTATGTTTATAGTTACTTTCCTGGGAAAGTGGCTAGAACTCGTAGAAAAACAATATCAAGGGCCTGATTCTCAGGGTGACATCTCACCCTGTCTTTGTTAAAAAGAAAAAAAGAAAAATGAACAGAGAAAACAAACAATATCTTAAACACTCAAAGAAAATTAACAGAGAAAGACAAACAATGTTCCAAACAATATCAGAAGGCTTTTAAATTCAGGGTGACATCTCACCCCTCTCATTAAAAGAAAGAAAAAAAAAAAAAAAGAACGTGTCTGGCATCAATGTCTGCTCATGGACAGGCCATCGGGGTGATCACTTACGTCACCCGCATCTGAGTCATCATGCGATGGCCCATCCATCGGATGGCTTTCAATCTGGTCACGGTCTCCAACCTACTCGTTGGATGGATGTTGCCTTTGCGGTCGCAGGTCAGGGCAAACACATTTTTCAGGTACCCAGCGTACCCCAGTATCTGTGTATATGCATGCATACCCGCGCCCCGAAGCGATAAGGTCAAAAGGACCTTCCCACTGCTTGGTGACCAAATTCTTCACTCGAACCTTCGCTTGAGGTTATGCGGCTCATCCGAAGCCCGCAGTGAAAGGTGATGATTCAACATGACCGGGTTATCAGAGTTCTGTGGCACCGTGAGGTGACTGAGGATATACAAAGCTTTTTCCAACCGACTGTGCAGGGTCTCACCCTACATTCCCCGTTTCCGCTTCTGTAGAACTCGCTTTAGTGTACCATGAGCATGTTCCACAATAGCCTGACCTATCAGGGAATGAGGGTTAGCCAACTTGTGTGACACACCCCACAACTGCAGGAACTGCTGCACCTTCTGAGAGGCGTAAGCAGGACCATTATCGGTCTTCACAGCAGAAGGTATGCCTAAAACAGCAAAAGCCTGCCTCCAATGGACAATGACATCGCGGATCTTTTCTCCTGTGTGAGCAGAAGCCCACATGGTAGAGGAGAAAGCGTCCACACTGATGTGCACATACCAGAGCCGACCGAACTTGGCAACTTGGGTGACATCCGTCTGCCAAAGATCCAAGGCCCTAAGGCCTCTGGGGTTTACCCCTGCTGGCAAAGGTGCAGCAAGTGCATTACAGTCGTCACAAGACTCAACAATGTCATGGGCCTCAGCAGACATCAACTGGAACTGTTTCCTCAAAGTATGTGCGTTCTGGTGGAAAAACCCATGCAACGCTTTAGACTGCTGGAGCGTGTCAGGCTGAGGTGTAACCCACACAGGGTTAGCTAACTTGTCAGCCCTCGCATTACCTTCCGCAATGAACCCTGGTAAATTGGTATGACTCCTCACATGCAGGACGTAATATGGATGCACCCAGGCCTGAATGGCACACCACAGGGTCTTCAGTAAATGAAACAAGGCAGGATTACTGACCTCCTTCAAAACCGAATGACCCAATCGCTGGGCTAT
This sequence comes from Pseudopodoces humilis, assembly GCF_049639895.1. Classification (NCBI taxonomy): domain Eukaryota; kingdom Metazoa; phylum Chordata; class Aves; order Passeriformes; family Paridae; genus Pseudopodoces; species Pseudopodoces humilis. The sequence continues at coordinate 1,268,989 of NC_142211.1, read as the reverse complement.
GTCCGCCACATAGGCGGAATCTATGACCAGATTGAAAGGTTCCTGGGAAAACTTCTGAAACACCATGACGGCAGCCCGTAATTCCACCAATTGGGCCGACCCATCTTCATGATTCTCCAGAACCTGCCACTCAGATCCGTCCTTCCAGGTAGCAATGGCCTTCCCAGTTCTCCCCGAACCGTCAGTAAAGATGGTGAGGCCTTGCAGAGGTTCCTGACTATTCTTGGGCTGCAAAGAAATTTCAGTGAATTTTGCCACCTGCAGCAGCTGATGGCTGAGCAGATGATAAGTGATCTGCCCGGAAAAGTTCTCCAGAGCACTCTGCAGAGAAATACTGTTTGCAAAGCTCCAATCAAAGTCCTCCCACGGTACCGGGTGCACAATCTTTGCGGGATCCGCACCCATCAATTGCAAACACCGTTGCCGGCATTTGACAATCAAGTGATCTATCAGCTCAAACAATGCAGTTGCTGTTTTCTGCTGTTTATGGGGCAGGAAGACCCATTCCAGGACATCCAAGGGATCGGACCATTCATCATTCAATTGACCAATGATACCTGTGGGATGTAAATCTGGAGTGGTAATGAAAACAGTGACATCAATGGAAGGATCAATGCAATAAACCTGACGAGCTGAAACTGCTCGCCGAACCTCCTCCAGCACCTGCTGTACCTCTGGGGTCAGTGTCCGAGGTGACTTTAAATCAGAGTCTCCCTTCAACAGAGCAAACAAGGGAGACAGCTGTGCTGTGCTCAGTCCCAAATAGGGACGCAACCAAGTGACAACACCCACCAACTTTTGGACGTCATTCAGTGTCCTCACTGAATGCACAAACTGCACCTCTTGATGTTAGACTGTTCGCTCCAAAATTTTGACCCCCAAATACTTCCAAGGAGGCTGGCGCTGAACCTTTTCTGGAGCCACTTGCAGCCCATGAGAATGCAGGGCACTGAGCAGCCGAGGCTGAATCTCCAGCAGTTCATCCTGGATGGGCGCAGCCACCAAGATGTCATCTGTATGATGATAGAGATGAGCATCAGGAAACTGCTTGCGAACTCCAGACAGGGCTCGAGCCACATACCATTGGCAAATGGAAGGCAAATTCCGCATGCCCTGTGGCAAAACCTTCCATTGATATCTCTGTGCGGGGTCAGCATTATTGACAGCTGGCACTGAGAAATCAAATTTTGGTCTGTCATTGGGATGCAAAGGAATTGTAAAGAAACAATCCTTCAGATCCACGATGAGGACTGGCCAATCAGCAGGAAGCATGGTGGGTGACAGCATGCCAACCTGCAACTGCGCCATGCTTTCCATCACAGCGTTAACTTTCCAGAGGTCTTGCAGCAACCTCCACTTCCTGGACTTCTTGGTACAGAAAACAGGAGTGTTCCAGGGACTGGTCAAAGGCTCCAGATGACCCTGGTCCAACTGTTCCTGCACCAAATCATGGAGGGAGACTAGTTTATCATGAGGGAGGGGCCACTGATTCTCCCAAATGGGTTTCTCCACCAGCCAGTGTATGGGTGGCGTAGGACAGTCTGCACCCTCCAACACAGTGGCCCCATCAAAAATCTGTCCCGATACGCACACTCCATGCAGCCAGAATGTCCTTCCCCCAGAGAGTTATCCGTGAGTCCTTCGTGATGTAGGGCCAAACCATGGCCATGTCTCCCTCGGTGTTTGTGACGAACACGGGCCTCTGGCTCACATAGCATTGTGCTGCTCCTGCCAACCCCGCGACAGATGTCCGCACCGGTTCCAAGGGCCACTCTGGGGGCCAGTCGGCAAACCTGACAATCGTGATGTCTGCGCCAGTGTCAAGAAGCCCGCTGAGGCTAACCTCTGACCGTGTCTCACCAGGGATGGACAGGGTGCAGACCCATTCAGGACGATCCTTGGCAGTAAGGACAGTGGTCCAGTGAATCTGAGGCGGCCCAGTGGACCCAAAGCCGCCATCTCCCCACAGCTGGTTATCCGCTCTGCGAACACAAGACTTAAAAGGCACATGTTGAGTAAGTCTGGTTCCCACAGGGATAGTAATAGGGGGGTGAGCATGGAAACCATGGCATAAATCCACCCCATGAAATCCGAATCAATGATTCCTAAGTGCACAATGATGTCCTGAGCAGTGGTACTAGGCCTTCCCACAAGAAAAGTACTCATGCCCTCACCCACTGGGACAAAAACATCCAAAGGAACTCTGTACATCCTGCAAGAGTCCAAGACAACTGTGTCCGCTGTGCAGACCTCAAGGCCTGCTGAGCCAGAGGTGCTGGCTATGAGCTGGCCAAGCAGACCTCCATCGGCTCCAGGGTGTGAAGAGAGGCTTGTGTCTGAGCGTGTCTCCCCGTCGTGCTTGGCTTCCCATTTTCTGAGCCTGACAGAGGCTGACCATTGGCATGGACTGTTGCCTTGCACACATTCGCCGCATGATTCGGCCAACCACACCATGCACAGTAAAACAGAGGAGCTGAGGCCCCCTGTGCCATCTTTTTCTGCTTCTTGCTGGCCTGAGCAGTCCCCTGTTGCCGCTGCCCACCCTGTGGCCGCTGCCCACCCTGTGGCTTCACCCAAGTTGGCCACAGCACAGCAACCACAGCAGGGGGCTCCTCAGCAGCATCACCTTCCTCTACACAAGCCCATGCCATCTGTGTCAGCGAGGGATCACCAGGGAGCGCCCTAATGGTCCTCCGACACACGGCATTACAATTAGTCTTCACGACACTCCTGAGCACAAACTGCCTCGCCGCACTATCTTGCACCTGTGGCTCCACAGAAGCAGTCAGCCAATTCACAAAATGCAGAAAAGACTCATCAGCCCGCTGAACAACAGTTGCAAAAGGCTCCTTCGGGGCAGCCAGTTCTATGGCCCTCACCAACGCCACCATGCCTGTCTCCTTGCACTGCTCAAGCACAATAAGGTCAAGGCCAACCTGCCTACTAACTTCAGCAAAGCCATCCTTACCCAGCAGAGCATCAGAGCCAATCACCCGCCTGGGATCCCGCTCACCCAAGGCAGTATTTTGCTGCACCACTTGACAGGCTATCTGAGCCCATTCCACCTCAAAAATGCCATACTCCACCGGCTGAAAAAGAACACGGGCTATACTCCGGATATCATAAGGTACCAGGATACCACTCACAAGGCCCCAAAGAGCCTGCATAACCTCATTTGACCCCAGCCCATGTTTTTCAGCTGTCTCCCTGAGATCCGCCAAGGCCTTCTAGGATAACGGCTGATGAGTCCTCTGAGCCGCATCCTGAAGCACAGGGAATGCCTGATACCAATCCAGAGGAGCGGCCTCGCTTGCTACGTCCTGTCTCACAGAGTTTCCCGAGACAGGACCAGGCACTTGGCCGGAAGACCCCACAACAGCGTCTGACACCACAGCCGTCATAACACCAGCAGAACCCGAGGAGCCATCCCCGCCATCCAGGGGGCTGTGCTCAGAATCACAGCCAGCTACCTCATCAACCTGAGCCTTCACAGTGCCCCAAAATCATGCCTGATCCCGTGGCCGCACAGTCATCCGGCAGGGGTGCAGAGTCCACAGACCAGCTGAAGAAGCTCCAACAGCCTGGGACGCCTTGCCCGTGGAGGCCACTGGCTTCGCCCCTGCGGCATCACCACCCGAGCCAATAGTAAACAGCGCAGGACCCCGATCCGCCGTGGCCACAGGCTCATGCAATGCCCAGGAATTTGAGGAGGGGCGGGGTGGAGCCAGCTCGGCACAGCCCGCCTCCAGCGCGGGGCGGGGGGACCAAGGCGCAGGTAGAGGCACGGCACGCGGAGCCGTGCACCATCCCACTCTGCTGCCAGGGGTCATCCTGGGCTCGCAGGAGGGTAAACCCGCACCATGGAGCCAGGAGAAGCTGCCCCGGTGTCCGCACCACTCGCAGCACCCGTCCCCACACCTCACAAATCCAGCACGGGAGGAGCAGCGCTCGGAATCACCACTAACAGCGTTTTCGCGGGGGCGCAAAACCCAAGAATTGGCACCAGCGGCTCTGCGCGGAGTGGCACCAGGCCCTCCTCCATTGGAACAGTGTGCGCATGCGCGGCCGCCAGCGCAGAGCCTGGGCCCATTTTGTCCCCCATGGCGGGGTAGGGCACAGCCCAGCTGCAACGGAGACATGGGACTGTCCCTGACACCGCCCCCTGTTCAGGCAGCTCCCCATCGGCCTGCGCCGGGAAGGCACACAAAGGGGGCAACCCCGCCCCAGGCTTCCGCTGCCCCCGACGGCCCGCTGGCCAGGATCCAACCCACCGGGGCCCTGGCAGCCCTGGGGGAGCCGACCTCGGAACCCGAGACACAGCTTCCCCCCAGCTCCGCGTCACCGGGGAGAGGGAGAGCTCTGCCTCGCTCCCACAACTGGAGTCAGACCCGTCCCTCTCATCCAGGTCAGAGAAAGTGGCTACCGATCTGGCAGAAGAGGACGCACAGCTGTTCAGAGCACAGTGACACTGCCGCCAGATCTGCAGCAGCTGGGCCAGGTGGTGATCATATGCCACAGACATCGCCCAGATCAGGGAATCGCCTAACGTGTCCCATGCTGGCTTTGAAAAAACCGCCTCAACCACAGGAAAAAAACCTTCAGCTCTCCCATAGGCATACAATTGCTGGAAGTCAGCATCTGAAACATCAGTCCATTTCTGATCAAAAACAGCACGTCACACCCCCACAACCAGGGCTTCCATAGGAAAAAACCCAAAGGCAGCCATGGCCCCAGGGCTAGACAGTACCCTGCAGCCATCACCTGCAACACACATCAGGGTCACCAGATATCGCTGTTGGACACAAAATGATTCACACGGACGCAGTTCCAGGTGTGGTGAATGAAAGAGAAAGCTTTATTTTTCCTTTCAGTATTTATAAGTTTCTGACCACAACCAGGGATTGGATAGTCAGGTTAACACCTTCCCAACTGCACTGGCTGTGAGAGATGTCCATCAAAAGACATATCTTTAATGGAATGTATAAACACCTATGTTTATAGTTACTTTCCTGGGAAAGTGGCTAAAGCATGTAGAAAAACAATATCGAGGGCCTGATTCTCAGGGCGACAGACAGTATGGTTTAGTGTTGGTATTTGGTTAAAGGTTGGACTTGGTGATCTTGGAGGTCTTTTCCAACCTTAATGATTCTATGATTCTATTATGTATGCTTTTTCTCATGCATCTGCTGTTGATCACTGTTCAGTTCAGAGTATTTGGTTAAATGAAGTTTTAGTTGGACTCAGTATGGCAGTTCTTATGTTACATTAAGCACTTTCAATTAGTAATCAAAGGATAGTGAAAATAGCTCTTAGAGACGAGCAAAATGGGAGAAAAACAGTTCTAGGGAATTCTTATTTTAGTAATCTGAAGTGAACTGTAGTGATTTTGTGCTGATGCTTCTAACCAAACTTAGAAATTGCATACTTTTAACACTAGTATTGGCTAAAGGATGACTGACTTTATAAAAATGCATCAGCATAAGTGTCAACTAGGCAGGTTTCTCTTTAACTGAAAGATTTTTGCAATCTGCTCTTAAAAGGAGTACAGTTACACTATGTCAACACAAAGTTTTAGACTGTTTAGGGACTGGGGTAAAATAACTTTTGCTCTTTAAATTCATATCTCATGATGATGAATTGTGCAAGGGAACACATTATCATTGGTTAATTTTAGTAAAGCTTACTATCCCATTACAAGCTGGTGATGCAACAGTAGAGGGCATCAAAGCAAACTTTGACACATCTACATATTAAATTTGAATTTTTGTCTGTCCTATAGTTATAAAACCCTACATAGAAAGACTTTTTCAGGCAATATGAGATTTCCAGAGGAAAACCTATTTTATATTGAATTATTAATTATGTGCCTATACATTAGACTACAGTGAGAAAAAAATCCATGTTACATAAGGCTGAAGACTCATGAAAAAGAGGTTAAACAGTGAATGGGACAAGATTAACAGGAGAGAGAATAATCTTTTTGCTTGTCGGGCTTTTCAGCTCTCAGTTTTATCATGTTTCACAATACCTGATTGATTATTGATATCCTAACTCCTTGAGTGTCTTGGTTTGAAAGACAGGTGTCTGCCAAAGAAGGCAGGAACCTCCCTCGGAATGGAAAATGTGACCCCCTTCCCTCCAAATTATTATAACTTTGAAATTACAGGGCTTGCAGGCAAAGATATGGGAAAAGAAATAACAGTTATTTACATATATATATATATATATAACAAGACAAACAAAAAAACAACGGCAGCAACAGCAAATCAAAACAGAAAACCCATTAAATGGTCTCTTCCCGTTCTTTAAGCATTTGGTGTAGTTATGGTCACAGCCAGCAGGGGCACTGTTGGCTTCCGGTGGGACAGGGCAAGTGTGATGATTCCCCTGCAGCTGCAGGGAGTACTGTGGCGCAGGTTCAGCTGTCTCTCTGCATGTGAGTAATGGCAGGCGAGCTGGCGGAAGAGATAGAAAAGGGGCTTCCTTTACAAACCTACAGGGGGAGCTGGTCTCAGTGCCCCTCCAGATGGTGAAACAGACCATAGCAGGAACTTTTGAACAGCAAGCTGGAACAGCAGAGGCAAGCACACCCACGGTGACAAACAAAATGTAGCAGAAATTCTGCAGCTGTAGCAGGACCCACAGGGATCCAGGCAGACATGGGGTGTCAAGTTAAAGTGTAGCAAAAGACCCAAAATCAGCAACAGAAAACAGTGGGATTGGGCAGCGGCAGCCGGGCTCCTGAAAGCAGATGGGAGATGCTCCCTTGGAGAGGCTTGGGGTCCTGGGTTTTCCCCTGGGGCACCCAAGTAGATTGTGAGGGTCCTTCCCAGTGAGGTCGGGTGTTAATAAGGTCGCAGTTCATTGGCCGCTCTTGCAAGCAAGGCCTCCCTCATGGTAGGAGAAATGGTAAGAGATGGAACTCTGCGGTGGCAGTGAATTCTTCCCACATCAGCAACAGCACCACTCTTCCTCCAGTCCTGAGAACAAGAGAGAGCAAGGAGCTGAGCCTAGTCCTTCACCCCTCAGCCAAAATCTCACAGTATCTCTTCCCTTCCCCAGAAAAAGCCCCCAAGCTAAGAGACTGCAGCCAGCTGCACCCATCTTTTGTCTCTCATAAGTACTGTCAGTATTATCTCTTAGGCAACAAAGGGGAGAAAATTCCCTGAGAGAAAGAAAAAAAAAAAGAAAAACACTAACCTCCAACACTGAGTCAAAGAAATATATGAGTAACCTTTTTTTAAAGCAGGATTTAGTCATAATTACAAAGAAAAACTTGAAAACATGACCTGTATTCACCCTGAAGGCTCAGTCTAGGAATCCTTTTCTTCTAAATAAGGTTTATTTCAGCTAGAATATTTCTATTTAATGTTTCTTATGATAATTGCAGTTTCCTTGTGCAGCTCTTATATTACAGGAAGTTAGCTTGACTGAAGGAATAGCAAGTTAAGAGAGCCTATACATACATACATACATATATTGCAGCCTATGATATATCATATGCACTCAATTCATCTTTAAACTGGTTATGTTAAGATGTGAAGGGGAATTAATTTGATGAAATACACAAAAGCAAGTAGTCAAACAGGGAACCAGAGATGCTGTGCAGCCTCTTTCCTGGATATTTTCAGGACCTAATGGGAGAGAAACTTGAGTAATCTGGTCTGACCTTACAGTTGATCCTGCTTTGAGCAGAAGGCTGACGTAGAGACCTTCAGAGGATCATTCCAGCATGAATAATATTATGAATCAGTGCATTCTCAACAAATTTTTCACTAAAAGGCTAAACTTCTCTGCATGTTCAGCTTTGGAGCTGTTTAGTCAGATTGTGTGTTGTGTCTGTTGCTAAAAACCCTTCTTTTCCCCCACCTCACTCACTTTCAAACTTTGGCCAAATTTGCATGATAGACTTCTGCTCTTCTGCTGGGATAACAAGATAGTGAGAGTCTAAAAAGCTGTGGGTCATAGTAAAGACTAGGATGCCCTAATATAGGGCACATTCTTCCACCTCTGTCTTGCTTCTCTAGTGATGGTGGATTTCTCTACCCACTGCTTTTCTTTTGAGTTTACAAAACTTGTAGGTCATTTTCACATACTCCAAAGTATCAGCAAACAATATGCTGCGTTTATCTTTTTTGTATGTGTGTGTGTGTCTGTTTTGGGCACTCTTGATCACTGCAAGTGTCAATTTAATTTTGTTTCTGGGTTACAGACACTGTTACTGTAACAAGCGTATTTGTCAGTGCATTAAACTTCCTTTTATTTCTGGTTTTACAGGCAAATCGTACCTGCCCAATTTGCGGAGCTAAGGCTTCAGAAATGCATCGTGATTCAGAATGATTAATCTAAGAGCACAAATCTGGTTTGGCTGTTCCTGGTCACATGTATATATGAACTACCCATTGAACTTACCCATGTAGCTTCCATCATTCAATTCACACAAAAGAGTCAATGGATGTTGATTTGCACTCTGTGACTTAATCAATTATAAAGCTTATCATTAGTCTTCACAATTGGGAGATTGTTATACTAACTGTGATTGGAACCCCAAAGACTTTCTTAGCCTTGTTTTGTGTGTGCACTAACTTTTCCTGGCTTTTGTGGGATCATTTTGAGTGTTGCTGTGAGATTACAATGGACATAATCTTTTAGTACGTGCTTTTATAAAAAGTGGTAGCTCCAAACAACATAGCAATCTACCTTCAGATACTATGAGGGGGAATGAATGGATGGGAGTTTGAGAAGATGTATGAAGTGCACTTGTGACAGGGTGTGTATATATGTTTGAGAACATATATACCAGCACATACTAGGAATGTATGTATGTAGTATTAATTATGCTGCAATGTATATTCTTATATTATTTAAACAGTACTAGAACCGTATGCTGGTTTCTTTCCTTATGTTTGGAGTCACGCACTGAATGCAAAGGGTGTTGCAATTATAGACATTTAATATTTCCTCCCCAAAATACTTAATGGTAAAAAAAGACTTTTTAACTTGCTGTTCAAACAGATGTTATGCTTCCCCTTTATTGGAGGCTTTTAAGTGTACCTCTAAAGTGTGTTCACTACTCAGTATGTGAGTAACCATGGGGTTTTATACAGTATAGGAAATTCAAATTTCAGTATGACAAGTTTATTGCTTATATTATCAATATAATATAAAGTTGCCATATTGTATAACTCAGTTAAAAATATTAACACTTCCAACTGGTGACTTTAATGTTGAAGCTTTTCTGTTCTTCTCAGTTCTTCTAGCTGGATTTTATTTATATATAGTTGATTTCAGATTAGACTTAAGTTCTGAAGCTCCTGTAATTTGTGCCCCTCCTCCAAAATAAACTTGAAAAGGTGCTGAGGGTCTTCTGCAAAGTTCCTTCACTTTGACCATTATACTTGCTAAGTATATACTCCTTTAGTATACAAACATTGATTTTAATCATTGATGTTGTTTATAAAAGAATTGGTATACAATTAAAATAACTTGTAAAAGGATATGATTTTATTCCTGTGACTTAATGAACAAAATAAAGTTTTTAATGCTTTTCAGAGAAGTAATTTTTTTTATTTTTGTGCATCAAAAAGGGGTTGATGGTCATTCACTGCTAGAATATAGTTGTCTTAGGTGTGCTGCTCCTTAGACTTCTGTATTTTCTTATAGGCTTAGCATGAAAACATTTCTTTCTCTGTCAGGTCTCCAGAATGTTGTGCTGTAGAAGAATAAATTGGTACCCCATCCAGAACAAATTATGTTGTGAAATGGGAATTAACTTTCAGTTGGCTACCTTTCAAATAATACTTTTAGTTGTGTGGTTGAAAATATTGACTTCTTTAACACTTCAGACTATTAAGAATTTAAAGACGTTTTAGTGAAAAACTGGTTCTAAACATTCCATAGTTAATCAAGGGATGTGTTGTAATATTTTATATATTAGTAATGGCCTGTCTGCACAAACCAGCCTTTGGAATAAGTCGTGATATTAAAGTCTAAAGTCCTTGAAACCTTCCTGCAGAAGAGAGAGTAAAGCAAAACAATATCCTTGTGTATAAGAGAAAGAATGTAAACCTGTGTGTATTAGCCAATAGTAACTTGCTTATCCCGCGGACCCTGTAGAACCCTATAAAAGGTGTGCTAAAGATAGAAATAAATGGTGTTCACATTTACTTCTGTGAAGGGTTGTGAATAGCTGGCGGTCTCTCAATATCTGGCACTTCAAACGGGACCCTGTGGGCAGGGGGACTTCAACGGGTCCACGCATGGTGGGACGAAGCCTTGGACCGAGGTTGGTGGAGCAGATCTGAGCACAGATAGGCGCTGCCTTGGATCAGTACTGGATAGGCGACCCGTGGAAAAGGGGGCAGGTCGCTGGGGGAGTCCGAAGGCAGAGGAGTAAGTGAGGGGTCGCGCCCCTCTTCCCACCATGGCTGCATGAAAAATGGATGTGGAGTCTGCGGCAGCTAAAAAACTGCTTCTTAGTATTATCGTTAAACGAGGCGAAGCAGCCAGGGAAAAGGACCTGGAAAAGCTCATTATATGGGCTGATGAAAATCGGCGCTTTTCGGTGCCCCCACTGCTTTTTGCAGTGGAAGAATGGATGGATATAAGGGCTCTGATGTGGGTAACTGTGGATGCTAGCTTTGGAGCAGGCTGCAGGCCCCATGGCCTCTCAGTCCTGCCTGAGAAGCTAGCCTGAGAAATTCATAGGAGGATTTCAAAACAATCCTCAGAAACTGAAAACAACTGCCAGGTGCTGTTTGTCTGTCCTCTTGTTTTCCTTGCAGGAGAAAGTCAGGGGGTGGTGAACCCCACTGACCAATGATGGTGATGTAGTGATTTACTAACCAATAAGAGTTTCCTTTCTGTACTTTCCACGTATCGGTCTATAAAGAGACCTGGAGTAATAAACTAGAGGATTTTCTCCTGTTCTGACTCCCTTGAGAGTCTGTGTCGTTCTTTCCCGCCGTTCCTAATTAGAACAACAGGTAACGGCAATCACGGGAAAAAGTAAAGACGTAGTAGTGCTCGGTTCAATATGTAAACTTGTGCTGGATACCTTAAAAGATATGAAGGCGGAGTCCAGGGTCGTAGCCGCCGCTATAGAAGCCATGGTGCGGCCCGAGATGGACGTGCCGCAGCAGTCACCTCCTGCCACATCAATCAGCCATCTGGGTGCTTTCTTTGGGGTTGAGCATGTTTGGCCAGTGAAGGGGCTCACAGGAAGGCAGCATAGCACTGTATCGGAACTTTTAAAATCTCAGGAGTGTGCCAGGGAGGGCAGGACTGCGTCACTGGAGCCCAAACCGGAAGTTTCTCCACCGTATGCTGATGTAGAAATTACTCGTCTCCAGAATGAGACAGCGCCAGCCCCAGGCGGGTGGAGCCTCACATGTTATCAGAAATCAAAACCCCAGATTGCCAGCTCCCGTCTACTGTTCACTGGGGAAAGCTGCAAGATGTCCCTCCCCTCCTCTAGGCGTGTTGATACATTCAACAGACAGTCAAACACCGTCAGGATAAGAATCAGTAAATTGTAATGGTGCATCTAAAAAAGATCTATTAGGGAGGCATCAACAAATAGAACAGCTCATGCAACAGCTGCAAGCTCAGACTGAGCAGACACTACGTGCAAACAAAGTACAGCGTTATCAAGAGAAAGCAGCTTTGCATCAAACATCGAAGCAGCAGGCAGAGTCTGCTCAGCTACAGCAGGATGTGATACGTCCTGAACTATTTGCTTCACTTTTGGAGTCACTCTTAACACTACAATCTTATTTAAGTTCCAACTTTACTACCCTGGAAGAAAAGAAGCCAAATTTCTATTGGTTTCTACCCGAACCAGGGGGACATGGGGGAAAGCACTGAGGTGTGCGCAGAGAACAAAGGCACCCCCAGGGCAGAGGCAGTGCAGGAAAAGTTGAACTGCGCTGAACAATTACAGAAGCAGTTGAGCAGAAACAGGTGGCTCAGACAGCTTCAAAGAGAGACAAAATAGCCAAAAAATCATGAACTATATGGTATCTAGTTCGAAATTCATCACTGTAATTAAAAATTGATAAGCTGCAATGGTCACCGTTGTTACTACCTGGCCCTGAGAGACTTTTCGTGTAACATCGCCTGCTTTTGTAAAATCGTGCCCTTTTTCCCTCTATCGGCAAACAACAAGAGAGATTGAGAGAAATAACTGCATTTGTTAAAGTTAACTTTGTGAGGTTTTTTTTCTTCTCTCCGTTTTTCCTCTCTGCGAGAGTATGTGGGGGATGTGAAGAAAGATAACAGCAGCAGAGTGGGCAGTTTCACCCCCCCCGCTCCCTGTACAGGAAAAAGCACCAAGATAGTACCCAGTTTGTTAAAAAGTCATGATTCATTGGTTTTTTAAAAATGTTTTTATATACCCTTTTAGAGTTAATTTTGTGTTTAAAGTAATTATGAGTTTATGCAGTTGCAGTTTTTAGAGTTTACTAGAGAAATTATTGTGATTCTTTGGAAGTTTAAAAAGGCCCCTTTTCAAAAAAGGGTGTTTAAGGTGAATATTAACAGAAGTTACCTTGCAATAATTAGTTTTAAAACCTAAGGTTAAAATCTGGTATGATTTACAGCTACCAGGAAAACCTTCCAGTTAATGTTATCTACAAAAGAGATTTGTGGTTTAAAAATTAATTAGTTAAGACTATTACTTTAGTACTTTACTAACTTTACTGTACAAGACAAAGTTAAGTTAGAGCATATATTATCTATTTGCTTGTTTTCTCCACAATTTTAATAAGGTAATTTCAATGTGAATCCTTTTGTTATATAAAACACATATAACTGCACATATACCATTTTGGATTTTGGATTTCAATTAAAAATTGGACTTTATGTTCCTGAAAAGTGCTACAAAAGCTGAATGGCAACTTGCCAAATCCTGTGTTGTTGTGGTTTTTCTCTAGAAAAACTGCACTTTAAAATTCTAACCAATTTGAGCATATACTAGGCAAATTCCTGTTATGAATAAGTATTTTTAGTAACATTTGCAGTTATTGTGAGCTATTCTCAAAGCTAGATGACATAGAATTGTGATGTATTTGTGTCATAGGGTGACTTTACCTTTAAGATAGCTTTGGAAGCTAAAGAAGTTGAAGCTGCTGGTGGCTGATGGGAGTCATTTCTCCTGACCAATTATTGGTCATTTCTAAGAATTGACAGCAGTTTTGACCATTGAAAAGTGAAATCAACTTGTCAACACCACCTTAAGATGTAAAGCCAGAGTTCTCTTGCTCTCTTTTTGGTTTCCGGCTTCTGAAAAGGTAACAAGGCTCTGTCTCATCCTCCCCGCACTCCCCCCTCCAGGCCGGACAAGGCCGCATAGGGTGGGTGGGGGGGGGTGGAACGGAGCTCGCCGGCCTTACTTGGTTTGCAGTTTCTGCTGCTGGATTGAAATCTGACACCATGAACACCTGCAGCTTTTCCAAGACTCTTTTAACTCTTACTACCTGGATGAGACGTACAGATTATTCCTTTTTCCCAGAGAGAGAGAGAGAATCAACATGAAGAAGACATCGTAAAAGAATCAAAGAGTGAAGAAAAGAGTTAAGTTTTAGATGAGGAAGAGAGAATAAGTAGATGCTTTATAAGCTGAAATATTTTTATGTTAAAGCTATGGAGATGGACAATAGTGTTCTGAAAAAACTCCTTTAATTCATGACAAAGTATATTGGGAGAAATAGAGTGTTCAAAGTGTGGATTTTGAGCAAAAGGTAGAGTAATTGTGATACAGTGAGGTGATGGAACAGAGGGGGGAGAAGTAATAGTTGAAGATTTGAGGCCGTTGTAGAGGCAAAGAAAAAACTTCTGTTTCCAGAGAAGCTCACAGAGACAGATGAAGAAAACTTTTGCCCTTGAATAACTCATCCTTAAAAATTACATCCCTAGGCTCATGGCCCATAACACACCTCAGAGTGATGTGAAATGGGAGGAGTGAACTGATGACAGGATTTCTGGGCAGCTGGCATCAGAAAAATATAAAGCTATAACAGAAATAGTTTTCTTGTGAGAAACTCCATAGATTAGCAGAAGAAGACTTCTGTTTCTCTACAAAGACTGATAAAAAGACTCTAGCAGAAATTGGGACTGTTTTAAACACGAAAGTTCCAAAGTTTTTTGTCTCTATGTTGTCATGTGAACAAGAGAATGGTTAAGTAGTGGGGGATAAAGGGGTTTTCTGGAGGTTTATTCTGGCGTTCTTATTCTTGTAGTTTTGTTAATAAAGGTTCTTTATTCCTTTTTAAGTTTTAAGCCTGTTTTGCTCTTGTTCTAATCCATATCTCACAGCAAGAAATAAGTAAGTTTTCTAGTAATTTTTTTAGTTACTGCTTTAAAACCACGACAATTTGTTACATTTTTATAATCTTTATAGTGAATCCATGTTATTGTTATATTGTGTTTAAAAGGTATATATTAAACTTGTAGTTGCTTTTTGTAGTAACAGAATAAGATTGTTATGTTTTTATTTAATATAGATTAAGTGCTAATAGAATTAAGAAAAGTCAAGTTTTATTATGTTTAAGCTTGAATGTTTTTAAGTTTTATAACTTAGATATTCCTTTAAGGTTATGTTTTGTTATTTCCTTTTGTTATAATTAATTTTTATTAGGTTTACATATTGTTTAATTTAAATTGTTTTATGTTTTATTGGAGACACTTGTTTAAACTGCAAAGTATAGTTATTTTCCTAGAGAGTTGAAGATAGCTACAACTGAAACATCTGTGATAGAACACTGATGAGCACCTGCTTGTGGATAGAAGTGAATGCAGTCTGTGACACCCTTGACTTCATCGGGAGTTCTATTGGTTGTTGCAATCTCTGCAGTTTTTGTTTGTTATAGCTTTCTTATTTTTCAGTGTTTCCAGAATTTTAAGAAGATCTACCATTGCTGAGGATCAGCTGCCATAGGAGAAGCTTCAGATTAAACCAACTGCTGAATGGTTTAATTGGTCTGGTACCTAAGGCTTCTGATATTTTGCTTTGTACAAATGCATTTCAACAGTTTGCTGTGCTGTAAGCATCTCATAGCTGCTACTATTGAGAACCTTGTTTTGAAAATGAGTTAAGAGACATCTTTGCAGCTTAAAGCCTAAGGCCCTGTCCAAGCCTTGACTTTACCTGGACAGAATGTTTGTCAACAGATCCAGATGTTTTCTGTACCAAATCAGTATTTGAGTCACTTTTTGACTTAGCAATTTGACCCTACTAATGACCCTACTAATATGACAGCTGGATCAATTTTGAAGTGGGCTTGGAGAATCATTTCCGGAGGTGGTTATCCAATCCTTCACTGATTTTGTTGTGTGTTTGCAAACTATGGGATGCTGGTGCGGTGTTTTAGTAGTTAATAGTAATTTTATATCATGTGTGTTGTTAATAATTGTTATTTGATTAATTTTTAACTGCTATAAGTTTTTTCTTATTCATTGTGTATATGGTTTTGTGTTGATATTGATGTGTATGACAGAAGTACATCTCATTTTACTTTTTTTTTTAAAAAAGAGGGGGAATTGATGCCCTGAAACCATTTGATTAGTGTAATATGTGTATTGGAAATTTAGATCACAATAATGAAATATTTATATAAAAAATTTAGAAAGATTATATCATCTAAATTTACAATTAGGTGTACCACATCTAAGTCAAAATGATTCATTAACTTCAAGGGGAGAACTGCCTATGTTTTGTTGACAGGTTCAGATAGGTCACCTGTTTATCTGACCAGACTGTCTGCCTCTGAAAACATGAGACCCAGTAAACAGAGAAGTCATTATCCAACCTTGGTACTCCAGAAATGGAGCTGCCAAGACACAGTTGTGTCTGAAAACTACAAAGACAGTTTGCCAACAGAACTTTTATGTTGTTATTATGATGTTGTGTCTCTACCAATTTTTCAGTTATCCTTTGTTTTAAGATTTAGAAGGATCTGAAGAACAACTTGAACATCAAAGCCCTCAGTCACCGATCAGCTGCAAGCTGACATCACGGGAGCAGTGAACATTCCAAGACTGAATCGTGCTGGAGAAATTCTGTAGAAGACCTAAGAAAAGTGTAGAGACTCCATCTAACTGTATATAAAGCAAAGTGTAGTTGTGTGTTTACCCTTTAAGCAAATTGCTTTCACACTTAAATTGTATGAATACCAGAGCACATGTGTTAAAAGTAGTTAGAGAATAGTTTAAGATAAAAAATTTAGCTTATATGATAATTGTTTTTGTAGGTTATTGATAATTTTAGAGAAGACACTAGTATAAGGTGTAAGTATTCCCCCTTCAAGAGTTAAAGTAAGCATATTTGAAAGTTCATTTAACTTTAAAACCTAGCTGTGATTCTGAAAGCATATTGTCATTTGTGTGGAACAAACTGCTTATGGTAATTGTACTGTGTATAGTCCCAATCAACTGTCTGCTAACTAACATCCAAAAGTGACAGAACATATGGGTCACACTGGCACACTTAACAGGCCAAAAATCAATGTGTTTAAGCCTAGCCACACCTGGAGATTTTTCGCACCTGTCTTATAAGAGTTCCTGAATGGGATCCTTAAGCATTTAAAAGTTTATTTAGCAATGAAACTCGATTGAATCAATTGGCAATGTTATGAGAGTGTAATCACACTGTTGCCTTCACGTCAAGACAACTTGAAGCCTGCTAGCAAGCAAAAATTATTGAAATTCTCAGTGTTACCATAGGGCCTCCAGAAGAATTACACTTGCTTGTCTCCACCAATACCTCAGGTGGATGGATAATGTTTGAGCCCCCGACAAAAAGCCACTCCAACAAAGTGATGCAACACTGAACTACAGTTAACCCTATAGTTGATCTTATCACTAATACCAAAAGTAAAGCCTTTTATTCACTGTGCAGTCTCACAAGACAATCACCAAGGCGATTACCTAGTTCAATATTCTTAATTTGTGGAGGTAGAGCATGGAATAAAATTCCTGCTAGCCCACATGGAAGACCCTGTTACCTTGGAAACTTACTTTTTTCCATCCAAAGTTACACCAGTTGTTGAATATAGCTGGTAAAATAAAAAACATCAAACGGTCAAAGCGAAGCCTGAATAAATTACAATTTGATGATGTTAGAGACCCAGACTTTTAAAGTCGTGGTATAATATGGCTAGCCTCCTTTTTTTACGCCAAGACCAGCTGCTGCTAAAGGCTTGTCACCTCTAAGAAGGCTAGCTTGTTAGACCAGAAAGGAACTGAATTTAACATCAACAATGTTAAGTGAACTTTCAGCTGATGTGAATGGTGTATGCCACACCATATTGCAAAATCAAGCTGCAATTGACTTCTTGCTCTTAGCACAAGGTTGTGAGGAGTTTGAAAGTATGTGCTGTTTGAACCTTACTGATCATTCAGTTTCAATCCACAAACAACTATAACAGCTACAGAATGGGTTACATGCCCTGAAAGAAGATAGTGACCCCATTAGAAGTTGGTTAGCCAACTGGGGCATTACTGGATGGTTAAAGTCTCTTGTGCTGGAAGAGGGATGAATTTTAGTTATGGTATTAATAAGGATAGTTGTTTTAAGCTGTATGTTATCTTGTATTTGTAGAAGTGTAGAATGAATCGTGTCTAAAGCCTGGCTTGTGCAAAAAGAGAAAGGGGGAATTGTAGTAAAACATTTAACAGAGTAAAACCATGGTATTTTAGTAAAAGCCTGTCTGCACAAGCCAGCCTTTGGTATAAGTGATGATATTAAAGGTAGTGTCCTTGAAATTCTCCTGAAGCAGCGAGAATGAAAGAAAAACAGTAGCCTTGTGTATTGGGGAAAGAATTTAAACCATATGTATTAACCAATAGTACCTTGCTAAGCCCGCGGACCCTGTCAGACCCTATAAAAGTGTGCTAAAGATAGAAATAATCGACCTTCACCATACTTCTGTGAAGACTCAGCTGAATAGTCTGGCAGTTTCTCAATAAAGAAAAGGTAATGTTCAAGTTCACACCTCCAAGAAACAAAAATAAGGTAGGTGGAAAGAATTTGGTAGCGAAGGCAAGGGAAGGGGATGAGACCTGCAGGAGTAGCCTTTGTAAGAAGAATCCAGGGGCTGCCCCATGCTGAACACAACCAGCTCCAACTGGCTTGGCAATGGGCCCCTTAGAGGGCAAAGATGAGCAAATCAGCAAAGCTGGTGGCACCTCTGTGAAAACATATTTAAGGAAGGAAAAAACACTGCATGGCAATGAGGAGTGAGCGGGAAAATGTGTGAGAAACAATCCTGCAAACACAAGGTCAGAGAAAGAGAGGAAGGAGGTGTTCCAGGAGCTGAAGCAGATAATGACCTGCAACATGAGGAAGTTTGGAAGAGACAGTGGAGCACATATTTTCCTGTAGCTTGTGGAGAGGACCACACCAGAGCACAGATATGCAGATATGCACTGTAGCCTGTGGAATACCCCATGCTGGAGCAGGTGGATATTTCCTGAAGGAACTGTGGCCCATGGAAAGCTCACACTGGAGCAGGTTCTGGCAGGAGCTGTGGCAGTCCACACCAAAACAGGTTTAGCCTGAAGGACTGTTGCCCATGGAGATGACCTACATTGGAGCAAAGAAAACGTGTGAAGAGAAAGAAGAAGCAGAGAGAACCTGTTATGAACTCACTTTAATACCCCATTCGCCATTGTCCCTGTGCTGCTTAGGGCAGGGAGATGACCTAGAAGAGTCGAGAAGGAAGGAGTGAATTTTAGCCTGGGAAGGATGTGTAGGGCTTTAATTTTTTGTCTTTTCTTCCCAGTATCCAAATCTATTAATTGTCAATAAATTAATTTTCTACAGGTAGAAAGTGTTTTGCCCATGATGGAAATTGGTCAGCTCGTGTTGGCTTCAACCCACGTATTTCTTCCTGGCAGTTGGGGATGCACAGCATGAGGATGGTGAGTGTTGGGGATGAAATCAAATGCAAAGAAAAATCTAAATGTAAAAACCTACACTGGTACAGTGTTGTAGTTTTGAGCTCTGCAGGTGTTTTTTCTCTCTCTTCTTCTCTTTTTCCTTCCCATGTGAGCTCCCTTTTATTTTAATATTGTTACAGATAAACAACCACCTCCTGATTGGTTCCCAGGGCCTCTGCTAATTTTGTAACGCAAAAAGCATGTCTCAAGCATTTAGTGTATGTGATTGTTTTCAATCACAGTAAGTCATGCGCTCATGGGGGTTTGCCACTGTTATAGATGGATAGTGCGATGGTTGGCTCTCACAATTAAGGGATGAATATTATGTGTATGTTAAGAGAAGTTTTATTGATGTATAGTCATGTTATTGTGATTTGTTCTCCCCATAGTCCTCTTTCCTCTCCTTTTTTGTTGCCACTGGACAGCCTTGGTAGTCAGGGCATTTGGGAGGAGGGCAGGCTTGTTACTAGGGGGCGCAGCATGGCAACACCTGACCTCCAATCAAGTTGCCTGTAGGAGAAGTTGAAACACTAATTTGAATTGCTTTTTAATGGCTAGTCTGTTGATATATTTTATATATTAGTAAAGGCCTGTATGCACAAACCAGCCTTTGAAATAAGTCATGATATTAAAGGCTAAAGTCCTTGAAACCTTCCTGCAGAAGAGAGAGTAAAACAAAACAATATCCTTGTGTATAAGAGAAAGAATGCAAAACTGTGTGTGTTAGCCAATAGTAGCTTGCTCTGCCTGCAGACCCTGTAGAACCCTATAAAAGGTGTGCTAAAGATAGAAATAAACGGCGTTCACAATTACTTCTGTGAAGACTGGTGAATAGCTGGCGGTCTCTCAATATTAGTCCCATTAATCATCCAGCATCCTACTCTGATTACTTCTCCTATATTCCCTTGAAGGGACCACAACCTTTGTTTTTGCCATTCTAGCTTTTCATATGCCTGATTTTCATGTATAACCACAGTTAATAAGTTTAAATCTTTTATATCAGAATATTTTCCCATGGATCCAGTGTACTGAATGAAAGCTTGGGACCAAGGCCATTCAGCACTTTTCTGGCTAGTGGTGCTTTCCAATTCATGGATTACACTTATAGCTACAAGCAAAACAAGCAAAACAATTCTATTGACTAGGTTTCTACAAGCTAAATTACGGAATATTCCCAACAACAGTGTACTCATTTTGCTTGAGTAAGTTTTATTTTCAATTCATTATCACCCAGCATTACTTTCTGTTATAAATGAGTAGCCAATTTGATTAATAAAAAGAATTTAGTATATAATCAAAATACAATCGTAAAAAAGCCACAAGCAAAAGTCAGATCAGCGCTGAACCGGGCGAACAGCGTCGGGTGAGGCAGGGAGGGGGTCTCTAGCACTGCTTTACCATGCTTCACAAACTGTGACTGTCCCAGGGTGCTTTTTATATGTTTTCAGGCTTTTCAGGGGTCCCTTGGAATACACTTCTTGCAGATGAATATTCATGCTGCATATCCTTATAATCTTATTGGACAGAGATTTCTTGGAAATATGGCCCTTGCAGACAAATATTCATACTGGCCTCAGTGCATATCACTATAATCTCATCAGAGAAGGTTTCCTGGAAATATGCTAGGATTCTTTTCAGGCAAGATTATAACTTTAGCACGAATTTATTCATGCAATGTATCACACTTTCCCATGGGCTTCTTGATCCTTCTTCACTTGAGAATGGTGAATCCAGGCACTCTGTTCCTTGATCTTAAGTGCGGTGAAGGTGGTGAGAAGTACCTGGAATGGTCCTTCCCACTGTGGCTCCAAAGTTTTTTCTGTAAGAGACTTAACATACACAATCTCCAGGCTGTATGTCATGCACTGATCCATCCAGACCTCTGCTCTGAGTTCTGGCCACATGTTTCTCAATTGCTCCGAACTGCTCACCTGAGGCTATCATATAGGCAGTCAGCTTCTCTTCCCCCACTTGGGTAGACATTCCCTTTTGCACTCCTACGGTCTCTCATAAAGCATTTCAAAGGGACAGTTTTGCTTCGGCTCTAGGCTTGGTTTGGATCCGCATCAATGCCAGTGGGAGAGATTGAGGCCAGGGTAAATTAGCTTCTTGTCCTAGCCTCACAATTTGCTGCTTAATTAAATTATTCATTTTCTCTACTTGGCCACTTGACTGGGGGTGATAAGGGGTATGGAGTTCCTAGTCTATGCCCAGGTGACGACTGATTTGTTGTACTATTTTTGAAATCAAATGTGGCCCCCTATCTGAAGATATTGTGGCTGGAACTTCTAAGTGTGGTATTACCTCTTATAACAATACCTTGGTTACCTCCCAGGCTTTGGCAGTTCTGGTGGGAAAAGCCTCTGGCCATCCTGAAAAGGTATCTGTTAAAACCAGCAGATATCAATACCCTCCTTTTCTTGGGAGCTCTGAGAAGTCAATTTGCCACTGTTGTCCAGGCCCATGGCCTTTTCCAATTTGACCATGTTTTGGTTTGGGGGTATTCTTGGGTTTAGTCGGGAGGCAAATGTCACACTGCCGGGTTACCTGAATGACAGTAGAGTATAAATTTCTGGCAGTGATCTTTTCAGTGAGATAGTTATACAAGGCATCTATTCCCCAGTGTGTTTTCTGGTGCTCTTCTTTTACTAGTGACTGTAACAGATGAGAAAGGATGACTATTGTCCCTTCTGCAGTAATAGCCCAACCCTCTTGGTTATATTTTCCTCCTTGATCCTGAATTAGTTTTCTATCTTTTCTGGTATATACTTGTCCTGGGGTGACTTTATGATACTGGTATCCCCAATCGTCTGGTTTATGTTATATATTAAGTTCTGCACCTTTAAGACTGGCTCTGAGAGCAAAGGGGGGGGGAAGAAGGATAGCACAGTTTGTGTTAAAGAAAAACATCACTCCCACACATCCCGCTCCTGGACTGTGGTGTCTGCAGCACAGACAGACAGCGGGACAGAGCTTCTCTCTGGCTTTTAGTTAGTTTTAGCTAGCTGAGGCAGAGGAGTTCCCTGGACCTTTGTTTTTTTTTTCCCTTTTTCTTGGATCTGTGCAAACCTGCTCTGGACTGAACACCCAGCCAAACCCCGGGAGCTCACGCCTGTGGCCCACCGGGGCCTGGGCCTCGGCACTTTCCAGCGCCAGAGGGACTGATAAGGACCTGAGCGAGCGGAGCTACACCACATGAAAAGGACTTTTCTTCCTAGATTTGCCATCCCATCGAACAGAGAGAGGTTTTATTATTTAATATTATTCAATTTCTGTTAAATAAACAGCTTTTTCCACTTCTCTCCAAGGAATGTTTTTCCTTTCCCGGACCAGTTAGGGGGGAGGGGTCATTTCCCTGGGCAAACCCCCATTTGGAGTTTTCCTCCCAAATTTGCCCTAAACTCAGACAATACTGGCTTACTTTCAAGGGAGACCTGTCCATAGGGAATTAAAGCTCCCTCAATCGTTATCTCACCTTTAGCTGCTTCTTTTGCCTCTCTGTCTGCCAGCTTGTTCCCTTCCTCCAATTCTGAGCTCACCTTCTGGTGTGCCCTAATGTACATAATTGCTACCTGCTCAGGTAGCTGAACTGCTTCCAGTAGTCACAATATTTCCTGCGCGTTTTATGTTTTTCCCTTGTGAGTTAAACAGTCCCCTTTCTTTCTAGATGGCTCCATGTGTGTGTACAAGCCCAAATGCATATCTTGAGTCTGTATAAATGTTAATTTTCTTTCCCTTTATGATCTCCAGGGTGTGGGCTAGAGCGATGATCTCTGCCTTTTGTGCAGATGTATCTGTTGGCAAAGGTCCAGATTCTATTACCTCTTTGCAGGTGGTAACTGCAAACCCAGCATGTCACTTTCCACTGATGACATAGCTGCTCCCATCAGTGAACCAGGTTTCTGTGTCATCCAAAGGGCTGTCTTTCAGATCTGGGTGGCTGGAGTAGGAGGCTTCAATAGCCTCCATGCAGTCATGGTGTACTGGCTCCCCTTGATTCTCACTGAGAAAAGAAGCTGGGTTGATAATGTTAGTTACAACTATCTCTATATCATCTTCTACTATGATGGCTTGGTATTTCAGGAACCTCTGTGGGGAAAGCCAGTGCCTGCCTGTCGTTCTAATTAGGAACGGCGAAAAGAACAACATAGACTCTCAAGGGAGTCAAAACAGGAGAATCTCTTAGTTTATTGCTTCAGGCCTGTTTTATAGACAGATACGTGTAAAGTACAGAAAGGAAACTCTTATTGCTTAGTTAACTGCTACATTACCATCATTGGTCAGTGGGGCTCATCACCCCCCTGACTTTCTCCTGCAAGGAAAACAAGGAATAGAAAATAACACCTGCAAGGCTGTTTTGTGTCCCTGAGGATTGTTTTAATTCCTTCTCATGTTTTTCCCAGACTACTTTCTCAGGCAAGCCTGAGGAGCTATGTGGCCTGTAATTTATACAGACACTCTGGCTCAGATTTAGCATCCATACCTACCCTTTACTTCCAGGACTGCAAACACTGTATGAGACACCAATACAGTCATTTTCTGGCCCAAGGTGAATTTGCGTGCCTCTTGAATATTCAGCACCACTGCTGCAACGGCTCTGAGGCATCCCGGCCATCCCTTGGCTGTTGTGTCTAGTTGCTTGGAGAAGTAAGCAACTGCTCTCCAATACAGACCAAGGTCCTGGGCCAGTATCCCTAGGGCAATTCTTTGCTTCTCATAGGAAAACAGGAAGAGCGGTTTACTTACATTTGGGAGTCCGATAGCCAAGGCCGACATTAGAGCATTTTTCAGCTGGTGAAAGGTCTGTGTGGCCTCTTTAGTCCACTGGAGGTCTCTGTTCCCATTTGTAATGAGCGCATACAGAGGTTTCACAAGCAACCTGTAGCTGTGTATCCACAACCTACACCACCCTGTCATTCCTAAGAATGTTCGCAATTCTTTTACTGTTTGAGGTTTTGGGGTTTGGCATATCACTTCTTTGCGATCTTGCCCTAGAGTCCGTTGTCCCGCACTAATTTCATAACCCAGATAGATTACCTTCTGCTTTAATACCTAGGCCTTTTTCTTTGCTAGCCTGCATCCCCGAAGTCACAGAAAGTTTAGGAGGCTTACTGCCCAGGCTACACACGCCTCTTTCGTCCAGGTGGCTATGAGGATATTGTCCACATGCTGCAGTAGCTTTCCTTCTTCTGGGGGAGCCTCCCAGGATTCCAGATCTTTGGCAAGTTGTTCCCTAAATAGAGTAGGAGAATTTTTAAATCCTTGAGGCAACACCATGCATGTGAGCTGGGATTTGTGCCCACTTTTGGGGTTTTCCCATTCAAATGCGAAAATTTTCTGGCTGTCCTCATGGACAAGGAGGCAAAATAAGGCATCTTTCAAGTCTAAAACAGTAAACAAAGTTAGCTCAGGTGTCAGGCACATTAGCAGAGTGTATGGATTTGCGACCACGGGATAGAGATCCTCAGTTATTTTGTAAACAGCTCTTTGATCTTGTAATATCCGATATCACCTATCAGGTTTTCGGACTAACAAAATGGGAGTGTTGAACTCAGATGGGCACTCTTTTAACAACCTTAATTGCAAAAAGTTTTCAACTGTGGGACTAATTCTTTCCCTATCTTCCTTTTTCAGTGGGTACTGTTTAATTCTAATTGGTTGTTTTCCTGCCTTAAGTTTGATTAATATAGGAAATACATTTTTCACTCTCCCTCGTACATTGGATGCCCACACTCCAGGAAATACTTGATTTATTATTTCTTTGCTAATTTCTCCCTCCGTTTGAATGGCTGTAAACATTAAACTTAATGCCTCTATGTACTGTTCATCATTTACCTCCAGAAAAAGCTCCCCATTTTTAAATTTAGTGGTTACTTGCAATTCTTCTAACAAGTGTCTCCCCAAAAGGTGTCTTGGGGAACAAGGCAGATAAGAATTTGTGAATGCCCCATTGTTGTAAATATTCCAAGAACCCCTTCATTCTTGTCCCCCATGGAGATGTGCCCTTCACAGAACACGGGTGGGAAGGGGTCTCATAATATATACAACATGGACTTAGGTATTTTAGACACAGGAGGCTCAGACTTGCTAGACATGGTCCTGGGTTTATTGTAAGTGCATCACCTGGGGCAAGAAAGAGACTGAAGTGCCTTGGGTGCTATCTCTTAAACTAGGGGGAGGGAGTGGTCAGGGGATACAGGGGGGTCACAGCCAATGGGATAGGGAAAAGGAAAGGGAGGTTAGGTAGGGACTACCCTTACACAAAACCAAGGGTGAGTTCTTCCCTTGGGAGATACCATAATTTTTTAAATGCACTACAACACCTCACCCTTTTCTGTTATACAAAAGTAAAAAAAACCTTTGGCTTATTTTGTCTCAGACCATGCGCTTGTCCACCATTCACAATTGGTGGGTCGGTTAGATTCTTTTCTGTCGGCTAGTTCCATGTGGTTAGCTTCTGAGGTAGTAAAAATTACACTACTAAGGGCTTTAAAAATTAAACAACGGACAATTCCAAATGCTAACACAGTTAAAAACAAAATAACAAAAAACAACAGAATTGTTTTGATTATTGAAGTCCACCACCCTGTGAGTCCCCAGCCTTTGGACAGCTAGCTAAACCTGTCCTCTGATTCTTGTTTCACTTGTCCAATCAAATTTTTCATCTCTCGGAGGGCTCCATGGACGTTGGGGGCTTTCAAGGTCAAGTTTAAAAAGCAAAGTCCTTCAAATTCTTGGCATTCGTGTCCATGCAGTAGCAAGAGGAAATCTATGGCCGCTCTGTTGTGGAAGGTTGTTTGTCTGGTAATTTCTTCATCTTCAAGGAAGGAGCTGAGGGCGGTAGATGTTAAGTTGGCCTGTTTAACTACCCAGCATTCTAATTGTCCTAATTCACCTAGTGCTTTGGCAGCTGCAACCCATGGAAGAAATATGGATGAAGCAATTCTTTTTGATTTTGCCCAATGAAAAATGTCAGAATCGCAATTTGGGTCTAAAGTGTCAGTGTTTCTTTTGTAAACTTTGTGGGTCGAATTCTCTTTTCAAATCCATTTATTAATTTGGGTTTGGTTGGGTGCTAACAGGGACAGCCTCCCAGAGGTACACGGTCCTCCTCGAAGGTGAGATGGGATCCCTGCCCATGCTCTATCTCCGCAAATCAGAAATATGCTTTTAGGGAGGGTTCTTGGATGTAAGCGGAGAGGATCATCTGCTGTGACGTGACTTAGCACACTACACCATTGTTTTGCTTTGAATTCATTTCTATATTGTATTACGTGGTGTTATAATTTAGTATCTGTCAATGAGTTATAAGTGAGGTGGATACAAAAAGATGCAGGGGAGGAACTTAATAACTTTAATTCTTGGGGTTCTTTTTCTGCTTTGGGCAGTTTTGGTAGCCACTTTTCTACAGGGTTCTTGACTAGTACAGTTCGCTTACAGCTTTCGTGCTGCTGGGTGCTGTGTGTTTTGGGATCTGTGTTAGGTTTGGGGGTATCAAAGATGACTGGAAAATCTCCAGCTTGCAGTGGGATTCCTACCAAACAGGTGGACATAGAGTCTTTTGCTGCTGCAGTGGACAAGTTTAGGTAGTATTTTAGCAGAAGGTGGACACTATATATTAGTAAAAGCCTGTCTCCACAAACCAGCCTCTGGAATAAGTCGCAATATTAAAGACTAAAGTCCTTGGAACTTTCCTTCAGAAGAGAGAGTAAAGCAAAACAATATTCTTGTGTACAAGGGAAAAAATGTAAACTTGTGTGCATTAACCAATAGTAACTTGCTTAGCCTGCAAACCCTGTAGAACCCTATAAAAGGTGTGTTAATAATAGAAATAAACGGCGTTCACGTTTACTTCGGTGAAGAGTTGTGAATAGCTGGGGGTCTCTCAACATCTGGCGCCTGAACAGGGACCCTGTGGGCAGGGGGGCTTCGACGGGTCCACGTACGGTGGGATGAGGCCTTGGACCGAGGTTGGTGGAGCGGATCTGAGCACGGATAGACGCTACCTCGGATCAGTACCGGATAGGTGACTTGAGCACGGTGGGACGCGGGAAAAGGAGGCAAGTCACTGGGGGAGTGTAGTGGTTTAGATTTGCCAATTTCATTTTCTCGGCCAATGCACTAAATAAATGTTATGGTTTTAAAGCAGTAACTAAAAAATTACTTATTTCTTGCTGTGAGATATGGATTAGAACAAGAGCAAAACAGGCTTAAACTTTAAAAGGAATAAAGAAAGTTTATTAACAAACTACAAGAATAACAAAACCAGAATAAAACTTCCAGAAAACCCCTTTTTTCCCCCACTAACCAACCATTCCCTCATTCACATGACACATAGAGACAAAAAACTTTGGAACTTTGGTGTTTAAAACAGTCCCAATTCCTGCTAGAGTCTTTTTATCAGTCTTTGTAGAGAAACAGAAGCCTTCTTCTGCTAATCTATGGAGTTTCTCACAAGAAAACTATTTCTGTTATAGCTTTCTATTTCTCTGATGCCAGCTGCCCGGAAATCCTGCCATCAGTTCACTCTTCCCATTTCACATCACTCTGAGGTGTGTATGGGTCAATGAGTCTAGGGATGTCATTTTTAAGGATGAGTTATTCAAAGGCAAAAGTTCTCTTCATTTGTCTCTGTGAGCTTCTCTGGAAAACAGTTTTCTCATTGCCCTCAAGGCCTCAAATCTTCACTTCACTCTGTTCCAGCACCTCACTGTATAACAATTACTCTCTCTTTTGCTCAAAAAAAAGAAATGACCGATAATTGGTCAGGAGAAAAGACTCCCATCAGCCACCAGCAGCTTCAACTTCCTTAGCTCCCAAAGCTATCTTAAAGGTAAAGTCACCCCATGACAGGGAGTCCAAAGGCAGCGGAGTAAGTGAGGGGTCGTGACCCTCCCCCCGCCGTGGCCACACAAAAAATGGAAACAGATTTCGCGGCCACTAAAAAACTGCTTCTTAGCATTATCATTAAAAGAGGAGAAGCAGTCAGGGAAAAGGACCTGGAAAAACTCGTTGTGTGGGCTAAAAACCATGAGCATTTAGCAGTGCCCCCACTGCTCTTTGCAGTTGAGGAATGGAAGGATATAGGGAATCTGATGTGGGAAACGGCAATCACGGGAAAGACTAAAGAGTTGGTAGCGCTCGGTTCAATATGGAAAATTGTGTTAAATACCTTAAGGGATATGAAGGCAAAGTCCTCAGTTGCAGCCGCTGCTTTAGAAGCCATGGCTCAGCCCGAAACAGATGTGCCACCACAGTCACCTCCTGCCACATCCATTAGCCGTCTGGGTGCATTTTTCGGGGTTGGACACGTTTGGGAGCGAAGGGGCTCACAGGGAGGCAGTGTAGCACCGTGTCGGAACTTTTAAAATCTATGGGGTGCTCCGACATGGCTGCATCAGCATCAGCGGAGCCATCTCAGGCTCTGGCAGCACCGGCGGAGCCTAAGCCGGAAGTTACCCTGCCAAACGCGGATGTAGAAATGACGGCTCCCCCGGAAGGAGCGGGAGCCAGCTCCAGCCAGGCGGAGCCTGATACGTCAACAGAAACGAGATCCACAGAGTGCAAACCAAAGATCTATCCTTCGATGCCATCTACTGTTCACAGGGGAAGACCGCAGGATGTTCTGCTCCCTCCAGGCGATGACATCTCTACGCACTCCGAAGATGGACGGCCTCCAGCAGGAGCGGAGCCAATTAATGGCAACGATACATCAAAGAAAGAGCTACTGGAATGGCAACAACAAATAGAACAGCTCGTGCAACAGCTGCAAGCTCAGATTGAACAAACCCTATGTACAAACAGCACAGCCTCAACAAGAGAAAACAGCTCTGCAGCAAACACCAAGGCAGCGGGCAGAGTCAGTTCAACAACTGCAGGATATGCTGCGTCCTGAACCATCTGCTTCACCTTTGGAGACACTGCTAACACCACAATCCTGTTCCTGCTCTAGCTCTACCACCCTGGAGGAAGAGAACAGAAAACACAGAGTACAGCAAAGGTGGTCCGGGATCATTCGAGATGCAATCCTTGAAGGAGAATGGCGTGCAGCAGGGGCAGTTGCTTGTCCCATTTCATATGATCAGCAAAATCCACGCTATGAACAACACGACTGGAAGATCTTGCAGCAAGCCAAAAAGACAGTTACCGAGCATGGCATTAAATCTGAAGCTGCAAACACTGCATTGGATTGGTTATTCACCTCTGATGTTAATAGTCCCACAGACAGCCAGAATTTAGCATGTCTGCTTTTATCTCCATCACAGCTTATGGTGTGAGAGAAGGAAAGGAAAAGGTTAGCAGTTTTGGAAGCCAATCGACCTCAAGATCAAAATTATGTACTGTATGGACTTAATCCTGACATGCTCACCGGTTCAGGAATTAACAGTCATATGACTGTACAGTTAAAGTATCCCCTTGCAATGCATCATTTGTCTGCACAGCTCGCTCATCAAGCCTTTAATGCTGTGCCTGATTCAAAACCTCATCCTTCCTTCACAACAGTACGGAAAGGCCTCACGGAACCATATCTTCATTTCATCGACCGTCTGTCAGCAGCCCTGAAAGCTCAGAATGACATGACTGAGGAGGCAAAACAGAGCATGTTTAAGCTATTAGCTTTTGAGAATGCTAATTCAAAAATAAAGCCTATCCTTGCCACACTCCCAAAACAAGCAGATTTGGGAGACATGCTAGATATTGCCCTGAGAGTTAATCAGACGCAAAAAGGACAACTAGTAGCCAATGCAGTTGCAGAAGCCATCAAACCAACTACAGGCCTGCTTGCTGCTGCAGTCAGTAAACTGGAAGTAGATGTGAACCATCCACTACACCTTCAATCGTCTGTTACTGATGTGGCAACAAAGGACACTTTCAAAAATTCTGTCGAGTTCCTGTGTGGTGTGACCAATGCCAAATGGACAATCATGCCACTGCTGCCTGACAGTTCACAAAAAACATGAACAAGAGCGTGAAGAGCTACCGCGCAGGGACACAAGTTTCCAGTCCAACTCTATTCAGCAGCTCAACCCACCAGCAACCAGGGGAAGCCTGGGAATCGATTTGGCAGCATCAGTAGACGTCACTCTCATTGACAGCACCATCCATAAGATCCCAACTGGAGTTACAGGACCCATTTATTCTGCTACCAGTGCACTTGGTGCTTTGTTGATTGGGAGATCATCTGCTGGAATTGCAGGATTTATTGTTCTCCCAGGAGTCATTGATGCTGATTATACTGATGAAATCCAAATTTGTGCCTACACCTTAGCTCCTCCGCTTAAGATCAGAAAAGGAACAAGAATTGCTCAATTGGTGTTACTTGAAAAGGTGGCAACTGAGAAAGACATTTTTCGAAGTGCTCCTAGACATGGAGCCAGAGGATTTGGATCTATAGGAGACACAGTGGTGAATCTCGTTCAACAAATGAACCATTGGCCAGTAGTTGAAATCACCCTGTTCCAAAGATCAAAACAGCAAAATGTCAAGATGATAGACACAGGAGCTGATGTTACCATCGTCAGCCGAGTTTGGTGGCCAAAAGAATGGCCTCTCCACAGAGCCTTAAGCTCAGTACAAAGTGTAGGAGGATACCCCACACCACTGAGAAGTGTTCATCCAATCCACTTTCAATTTCCTGAAGGACAGACTACCACCTTATGTCCATACATCATGCCTTTGCCTGGAAGCCTTGGAGGGCTCGTTGGTCAAGATGCTCTCAGCCAGCTTGGGGCAACACTAACTCTTCCTAATCAATCGCTTTTTCAGTAGTCGCCACTGCTAACAGGCAGCCGACCCCAAGGATTCAGTGGAAATCTAATGAGCCAGTGTGGGTTGAGCAGTGGCCTCTCCCTCAGGAGCCGCTGGCAATTGCACATTAACTTGTTAAAGAACAGTTACAAGCAAAGCACATCCAACCATCGCTCAGCCCATGGAATACTCTAACCTTTGTCATCCCAAAGAAATCCGGGAAATGGCGATTGCTGCATGATCTGTGCAAGGTAAATGACCAGATGTGGACAATGGGAGCGTTACAACCAGGGATGTCCTCTCCCACAATGCTGCCACAAGAATGGCATCTTCTAGTTATAGATTTGAAAGACTGTTTCTTCACGATATCCCTGCAAAAGGAAGACACAGTGCGATTTGCCTTCACCTTGCCATCAATCAACAAATAAAGTCCATCTCAGAGATTTGAGTCGGTGGTCCTTCCACAGGGGATGAAAAATTTTCCAACAATGTGCCAACTGTTCGTGCACTGGGCACTGACACCTGTGCATGCCAAACTCTCCCAGACAATTATTTATCACTACATGGATGACATCTTGTTTTGTCAACATGATCCATTCCAAGATGAAGATCTTACATTTATCACCACCCCACTCGCAGCAAAAGGCTTGGTGGTTGCCCCAGAGAAAATTCCAAAGCAAGCTCCATGGAAGTACCTAGGGTGGATTCTGACATCTTCATCAGTCTGCCCACAAAAGCTAAAATTGACCGCTGAGATCAGCACCCTTAATGATGCACAAAGACTTATTGGAGATCTGCAATGGTTACGACCCAATGCTGGTATCTGAAATGATGAGATGACACCTTTGATGGACCTTTTAAAAAGCACAGACCTGTAAGAGATACTTTGGAGCTGGACGGTCTGAGACACGGCAAAGACCTCTATTATCGAGTTAGGTGTTAGAAGTTTATTTCAGGGCGTGGGAGAGAGAGAGAGAGAGAGAGAGCCTGCTATGAGCCAGCAGACAGAGCTCAAAGCGGGCTCGGAAAGAACAATACAAAAGGGGGTAAAATATGAATACATGAGCTCAAGACTTAAGATTGCTAAGAAAGAGAGTAACAGAAGAGAAGTGAGAGAGCTGGGGAAAAAGAGAGAGAGACCGTAGAAAGAGAGTAGCAAGAGAGAGAGAGTTCTCTTTCACAATTATCTATATAACCTATACATTGAATATTCTATTCTTTCACTAACCAGTCTTTCTAAGTATACTAATACAGTAACGTTTGTGTGTGACCTATAGAAATCGCTGCTTTTGCATATTTTAGTTATCTCATGGTCCTTTAGACCTTTCCTTATAAGGCTAGGAAGAGGGGTTTCAGCTTAGTTTTATTGGGGGAAAGAATGTGTTCTGGCATACCAGCCCGGTTTCTTTGAATTATTCAAACCGTGCTTTCATTTGTATTTCTTCCTTAGCCTTTCTGGCTACAGAGTCATATTTATAATTTCTTTCTAATTCTACCTTCCCAACACAGACCCACGAACTCCAATTACCCTTTTTGTAAAACAGAAGAGATGTCTCCAATACCTAGGGAAGAAATTGCTTTCAACACTAGCAGACAGGAGATTGCCAGATGTGCCTTTAGGACTTCTGATTTGTAACCACCCTATGCCCCATGTGCTATCATGTTTCAGTGGCCTGCTTGGCAAAAAGAGAAAGGGGGAGAATACCCACCTGAGAGCTGTCAAGATGCCAAGCAGCCTGTCAAGAAGGTACAGTGAGTGCAATCAGCAAGGAAATGTGCAGAGCCTTTAGCGATCCTTGAGTGGATTTTTAAGCCGCATACGCCACCAATGAGTATTTGGCAGAGGACGGAAGCAATTGATTATCTCATCAAAAAAGCAAGAACACGAATTGTGGAAATTAGTGGTGCTGAGCCGGAACATATCAGTCTACCTATAAAGGTAGAAAACTTTGAGTGGATGCTGAGATACTCAGAACCAATTCAATTAGCACTGCTCAGTTATCCAGGAACTGTAACATAACAGGCAACCTAAAGATCCATGCTTACATATTATCTTAAAGCAGCAGTAGTTGCAACAGCCCAAAGTCGTGAAGCAGCCAGTGAAAGGCCTTACAGTGCATACTGACGCAGGAAGTCGGCAGAAAAAAGCAGCCTGCACCTGGTGAGAAGGCTCGAGTTGGAAAAGCAATACCATAGATGGAGATGCACATGACTCACTGCAGACATTAGAACTTACAGCCATCTCATGAGCACTGTCTCATTGGCGAGACAGAGAGCTGAACATTGTATCAGATTCATTATATGTGGTAGGAGTGGTACAATCTATTGAAGATGCTCTCATCAAGCCACCAAATAATAAGTGACTGTGTCAACTATTTTTTCAAATCAAAAGAGCTATAGAGGACAGAAACGAGTCCTGTTGCATCATTCACATTCACAGTCATCAAACAGAATTAGGTCTTGGAGAAGGCAATGCAAAAGCTGATACGCTTGTCAGTCCTGTTGTTGCAGCACCAAGAGACTCTCGCAGGTGCAAGAGAGAGTCATGCTCTCTTTCATCAAGGCGCAAAAGCCTTGCAGAGACAATTTAATATCAGCTCAACAGATGCACAAGGCACTGTAAAATCCTGTCCACAATGCAGTCAATATGGAACCACTCTAGGCTTAGGTGTAAACCCTAGAAGTCTTCAAGCCTGTGAGATCTGGCAGCTGGATGTAACACATGTGCCTGAATTTGGTCGCCTCAAATGCGTACATGTCACAGTAGATACCTATTCAAAAATGGTTTGGGCCACT
Organism: Pseudopodoces humilis; assembly: GCF_049639895.1. Lineage (NCBI taxonomy): Eukaryota > Metazoa > Chordata > Aves > Passeriformes > Paridae > Pseudopodoces > Pseudopodoces humilis. Next base: position 1,235,509 of record NC_142211.1, on the reverse strand, counting down.
GCACAAGTAGGAGAAAAAAGCATACATGTAATCTGACATTTGGTAGCGTGCTTTGCTGTAATGGGAGCTCCAAAAGAACTAAAAACAGACAATGGGCCTGCATATGTAGGAACACGAGTTTCTCAGTTCTTGCAAAAATGGGGAGCTAAACACATAATTGGAATTCTCCATGTGTCAACTGGACAGGCCATTGTAGAAAGACCCCATAAGACCCTAAAAGAGTATTTAAGTAAACAAAAAACACCTGAACAATTAGACCCTACCATTTGATTGCAAGTCTTATTCACTCTAAATTTCCTCAGTTTAGTTGGAGATTTAGAGCAATCCCCGGTGGTAATTCACAATAGTCAAGTAAAGATGCTAGCTACCCCAGAAGTTAAGTTATATTATAAGAACCCAAAGACAGGTATCTGGGAGGGACCAAATCCATTGCTATTTAATGGGCGTGGTTACAGTTGTGTTTCCACAGATGCTGGACCACTATGGGTGCCTAGCCGATGGACCAAACCAGCTGCGAAAGATCTGAAGAACAATCAGAATGTTGATGCCCTCAGTCAGTCTCTGATCGGCTGCCAGCTGACATCACGAGAACAACAGATGTTTCAAGGCTGAATCGTGTCAAGTCATAGTCTGTTTGTGAGAGAAATTCTGTAAAAGATCTGAGAAGAGTGCAGACTCTATCTAATTGTATATAAAACAAATTGTAGTTGTGTATTCACCCTTTCAGAAAATTGCTTTCACGCTTAGACTATATATATACCAGAGCACGTGTGTTAAAGGTAGTTAATTAATAGTTTAAGATAAAAAATTCAACCTGTGTAGTAACTGTTATATTAGTATAAAGTATAAGCATCCCCCCCCCCCATCAAGAGCTAGTGTAAGCATCTTTTGAAAGTTCATTTAACGTTAAAGTTTTAGCTGTGAGTTGGCAAGTATGGTGTCATTTACATGGAACAAACTGCTTATGGTAATTGTGCTGTGTGTAGTCCCAATCAACTGTCTACTGACTAACATCCAAAAGCAACAGAAGATATGGGTCACTCTGGCACACTTTACAGGCCAAAAATCAATGTGTTTAAGCCTAGCCACACCTGGAGATCCTTTTCGCACCTGTTTCATAGAAGTCCCTGAATGGGATCCTCCAGCATTTAAAGGTTTAGTTAGTAACGAGACTCAACTGAATCAATTGGCAATGTTGCAAAAGTGCAAGCACACCATTGGCTTCATATCTAGACAGATTGAAGCCTGCTGGCAAGCAAAAATTATTGAAGTTCTTAATGCTACCATGGAGCCCCCAGAAGAATTAGATTTGTTAGGTTCCACCAATACCTCAGGTGGATGGATAATGTTTGAGCCCCCAACAAAAAGTCATTCTGACAAAGTAATGCAGTACTGGGGCTACAGGCAACCCTATAGTTGATCTCGTTACTACCACTGCAAGTAAAGCCTTTTACTCACAGTGCAATCTCACCGGACAGTTACCAAAGCGATTACCTAGTTCCATATTCCTAATCTGTGGGGATAGGGCATGGAATGGAATTCCTGCTAGTCCACATGGAGGACCCTCTTATCTTGGGAAACTTACTTTGTTCCACCCAAGCTTACATCAATTGTTAAATGTAGCTAGCAAAATAAAAAATATCAAACTGTCAAAGCAAAGCCTAAATGAATTACAATGTGATGATGTTAGAAACCCAGACTTTTGGAATAGTGGTCTAATATGAGCAGCCTCCTTCTTCATTCCAGGAGCAGCTGCCGCTAAAAGCTTAGCAACTCTAAAAAGGCTCGCTTGCTGGACTAGAAAAGAATTAAACTTAACATCAACAATGCTAAGTGAACTTTCAGCCAATGTGAGTAGTGTACATCTTGCAGTATTACAAAATCGAGCTGCAATCGACTTTTTGCTCTTAGCACAAGGACATGGTTGTGAGGAATTTGAAGGCATGTGCTGTTTGAATCTTACTGATCATTCAGTTTCCATCCATAAGCAACTACAACAGCTACAGAATGGGTTACATGCCCTGAAAGAAGATAGTGACCCCATTGGAAGTTGGTTCACCAGCTGGGGCATCACTGGATGGTTGAGGTCTCTTGTGCTAGAGGGAGGACGGATTCTACTTATAGTGTTAATTGGGATGATGTTTTTAAGTTGTATGTTATCTTGCCTTTGTAGAAGTGTAGAACGAGTTGCATCCAAAGCCTGGTTTGCGCAAAAAGAGAAAGGGGGAATTGTAGAGTAGTATTCTTGCAGAAGGTGGACATAATATATTAGTAAAAGCCTGTCTGCACAAACCAGCCTTTGGAATAAGTCGTGATATTAAAGACTAAAGTCCTTGGAACTTTCCTGCAGAAGAAAGAGTAAAGCAAAACAATATTCTTGTGTACAAGGGAAAAAATGTAAACTTGTGTGCATTAACCAATGTAACTTGCTTAGCCAGTGGACCCTGTAGAACCCTATAAAAGGTGTGTTAATAATAGAAATAAAAGGCGTTTACGTTTACTTCGGTGAAGAGTTGTGAATAGCTGGCGGTCTCTCAACAGACAAACAGATATTTTCTTGTTGGAGTGTTTGTGCCAACATCACCCAGATGTTCTGTTGTGCCTGAGGGATGATCCAGGCAGCTGCCAGGTTGCTCAGTGCGAGCAGGATGACAGCGGGGGTAAGGCTCGTCATGGATTTGAGTGGGAGGTAGGTTATCCATAAAAAAAAAGGAAACAAACATTTTTTAAAACATATTCACAGTCAAAGTGTGTAGGTCACTGTAATACCTGTAGACAGGTATTAAAACCTCAAAAACTTTTAGGGACCAGGTCCACATGAAGGCCTCCACCCCAAGAGACATTATGTATCCAAACAACATGGCTACTGACTGCTTTATCCCAATACAGAGTAAATACAACCAACACTCAGTACAGGTTTTTCCACTTTCTCTTGCCCCACGTTGGGCGCCAAAAAAACTGTATTTGTCTTAGTTTAGGGCAAATTAGGAAGGAAAACTCCAAATGGGGATTTCCCCAGGGAAATGCCCCTCCCCACTAACTGGTCCGGGAAAAGAAAAAGAATTCCTTAGAGAGAAGTGGAAAAAGCTGTTTATTTAACAGAAATTGAGTAATATTAAATAATAAAACCTCTTGCTGTTCGATGGGATGGCAAGTCTAGGAAGAAAAGTCCTTTTCATGTGGTGTAGCTCGGCTCGCTCAGGTTCTTATCAGTCCCTCCGGCGCTGGAAAGTGCCGAGGCCCAGGCCCCGGTGGGCCACAGGCGTGAGCTCCCGGGGTTTGGCTGGGTGTTCAGTCCAGAGCAGGCTTGCACAGATCCAAGAAAATTGGGAAAAAAACAAACAAAGGTCCAGGGAACTCCTCTGCCTCAGCTAGCTAAAACTAACTAAAAGCCAGAGAGAAGCTCTGTCCCGCTGTCTGTCCGTGCTGCAGACACCACAGTCCAGGAGCGGGATGTGTGGGAGTGATGTTTTTCCTTAACACAAACTGCGCGCTTCTTCTTCCCCCTCTCTTGCTCTCAAAGCCAGTCTTAAAGGTGCAGAACTTAATATATAACATAAACCAGACGATTGGGGATACCAGTATCATAAAGTCACCCCAGGACATTCAGATGCTAGAAAGGTTTCTTTTTTTTTCCAGAGGCGTCTTCTCTTGGAAGCAACAGCCACTTGCTTCTCTTCTCTTCTTGCTGGGGCTGGATTCTTTGGAACAAAAGGCTTTACCCACTTCTGAGGAATCCATCGGGGGCCTGTAGGGGTAGGTGACAAGTTCCTAGGGGCCTTTGGTCTGCCAGGTTTCAGGGTCTCTGATTAAAACTGGTGGATGCTGTGATAACTTGAATAGATCACCACTGTTAAAATGCTGAGCCACTGAGGGATTCATGTTTTTAAATGAACAGTTCAGGAAATTGATGGTAAACATAGCGTTACAGAGCTTCTGTTGTGGAGACATCCACACTGCCTCGCTGCCTTGCCTGGCTAGGACTTGTTTGAGCATTTGGTGGGTCTGCTCAGTCACAGCTTGGCCTGTGGCGGAGTGGGGGACGCCAGTTTTGTGTTCCACTCCCCACTGCTGGACAAATTCTAGGAACTCTTTGGACTGATACGCTGGGCCATTATCAGTTTTAATTTCTTTAGGAATCCCCAGCACTGAAAAGGCTTGTACTAAGTGTTGTTTGGCATGTACAGATTTTTCTCCCGCATGAGCAGAGGCATACACTGCTCCTGAGTATGTGTCAATGCTCACATGTACATACTTAAGGCGACCAAAACTGTGAATGTGTGTGATATCTGTCTGCCATGCTTTGCAGCTTCCAAGGCCTCGGGGGTTAATGCCAACACCTAGCGATGGCACAGCCTGGATCTGGCAACTGGGACAGGTGGCCACAATGGCTTTAGCCTGACTCCGTGTCAGCTGGAACTGACGAATCAGTCCTGGCATATTTTGATGGTATTGCTGGTGGCTCAGCTTGGCCTGCTGAAATACATCTGGAAGATGTACCTTTTCGGCTGGGGCAGCAAGAGAATCAGCTTTACGGTTGCCCTTAGAGATTTCACCTGGTAACTGTGTGTGACCTTACATGCACCACATAGAAAGGATGCTCTCAAGTTGAGACCAAATAAACCAGTTTTGAGAGCAACCTAAAGAGATGTTCGTTCTTGATATCCTTGAGAACTGCCTGCTCTGCTCTGGACACGTCCCCTGCAATGTAGGCTGAGTCAGTAACCAAATTTATCGGTTCTGCAAACCTCTCAAAGGCTCTCATGGCCGAAGCCAGTTCAGCTATCTGGGGTGACCCTTCCACAAACTCAACATCAGCTTCCCAATGCTGAGTCTGAGGATTTCTCCAAGTCATCACTGACTTATGTGATGCCCCAGATGCATCAGTGAACACTGTAAGAGCTTTGAGTGGCCTACAGCTGCTTTTCTCATGAGGAATGAGGTGGAATTCCTCATGAAACAATTTGTGCGATGGTGCATGGACCGATATTTGCCCACTGGAGCTGTCCAGAGCTAACTGGACATTAGCATTGCTCTGCAGCAGGTGATCAAACATCTCTTTGGTCAGTTTCTCAGGAGAGTGTTTTCTTTACCCAGAAAGTCTGACCAGAAGGTGAATACACACAAAGTCACAACCAGCCAGTTCCAGCAGCCTTACCCTGGCCTTTTGGATTTGCTGAGCCATCAGCTCTTGTGGCTTGGTGATGATTTTGGGTGATTGTCTTGGTTCTAGAAGACAGGTGTCTGTTAGGGAGGGCAGGAGCCTCCCTAGGAATGAAAGAATGTAGACCCCCCTCCCTCCAAATTATTATAATTTTTAAATCAAGGGGCTTTCAGGAAGAGATCTGGGGATAGGAATAACAGTTCTTTACTAGTATAACCAGGCAAACAAACAACAATAACTATAGCATTAGCAAGAAAACAGAACCAGGGACCCTGTGACAGCTTTCTTGCCTGAGACGGGATGGAGGAGAGGCTTTGTTTCACAAACCCCCTCGGGCGGGCAGTCCCGGTGCTCCTGCAGGCCTCTGAGGAACAGTCAGCTGGAACAGCAGGGATGAGCAGAGATCCTGGGCCGGTGGCTGAGATGCATCAGCAGCTCTGCGGCGGTGGCTGGCACTGCCACACGTCCCGGCAGGACAGGGGGTGCGAGGCCACCAACCAAGAAGGAAGAAGGAGAAGAAGCAGCCGCTCTGTCTGGGTGATGGCGAAATTCCCTTCTCTCCATCTCAACAGCTCTGCGCCCAAAAATGTCTTTCTCCGAAGCTGAAGAAAGCCCGCCAAACTGTCCCCACTCTCCTTTTTCCTGCCCCCCTTCCCCCCAGGGCCTGTCTGAACTCTTTGTCTTTTGTCAAGCACCCACCAAGTACCCACAGTTAGGTTGTCCCCGCAACTAATGGGTAAAAATTCCACGGGCAAGCCAGAACTAAAAAAAAGGACACCTAACCCCCAACAGTCATTGATGGGAGAGGAAGACCCACTCTATGATTAAGAGTGCATCTCTCTGCCCCTCGGCCCATTGGAATATCAACCCATGTAAGTGTAGTAGTTTCCCCAGGACAATGAATTTGAAAGGCAGCTCAGGCTTGAAGTGATATGCCTGTCTTTCTGTCAAGGCCCTTTGAGCTTTTTCAATAGTGGTTTTTACTTCTGGAGTCAGTTCCCTGGGAGAAAGCAGCTCTCTCTCCCCTTTCAATAAATTGAGCAGGGGACTCAGGTCTTTATTAGTGAGACCTAGCCAGGGTCTGACCCAGTTCAAGGACCTGCACAGGGAATGGAGATTAGCTTGGGTTTTGAGATTGATAATGATTTCCAATATCTGCGGAACAACGGTTCGCGTGGTGATCTCCAGGCCCAGGTATTTCCAAGGCAGCATCCTTTGAACTTTGTCCTCTTGCAGTTGGAATCCAGCAGAGGTTAAAACTTTAATCACTAGGTCAAGTGTGTCTTGCAGCATGTTGTCATTGGGACAGCACACTAGCACATCATCCATATAGTGCAAAATGATGGCTTCTCTTTTTTCAGCACGAACAGGGGATAACCATGACACCACATACCACTGGAAGATAAAGGGAGTAGCCTTCATCCCCTGAGGTAATACTCTCCAGTGGTACCACTTCATTGGGCCTTCCCAGTTGATTGTGGGAATGGAAAAAGCAAACCGTGGTGCATCTTCTGGGTGCAGGGGAATTTGGAAAAAACAGTCCTTAATGTCCAGAACTGCCAATTGCCAATTTTGTGGAAGCATTGTCGGGTAGGGCATTCCTGGTTGGAGAGACCCCATGCCCTCAATGTTCTTGTTTATTTCTCTCAAATCCTGAAGCAGGCGCCACTTATCTTTCCCTGGCTTCTTTATCACAAAGGCCAGGGAATTCCAAGGGCTGATTGTTTCTACTATGTGTCCTTTGGCTAATTGTTCATCTACTAAATTTTCCAGCGCCCTGAGCTTCTGTTTACTGAGAGGCCACTGGTTCACCCACACTGGATTGTCATCCAGCCACGTTAACTTTTGGGTAGGACGCTCTACAGTGGCCTTCTCTAAAAATCCTGGGGGTTTTCTGGAATGGTTAGTTTGACTCCCCACGGGGACATGGTGTCTCTCCTCCACAGGGGGCACTTATAGTTAGTGACAAATGGACAGACACTAGTCAGTCTTCCGTCTGGGCCCTCGATTTGAATGATGCTCTTAGAAATTTTCTCCAATTTTACTCCTCCAACACCCTGTATTTTGCCTGCCACAGGTTCCAATTTCCAATGTGAAGGCCACGCCCTTTCAGGTATGATAGTCACATCTGCCCCAGTGTCAATCACCCTTTCCATATGGAGATGCTCTGATCCATGAGTCAGGTTGCACCCCATAATGGGTTTGTCCTCACCAACCACTTCTGCCCAGTAAACTCCTGGTGCCTTATCTACTGGGACCTCTGTTGGAACAGGAATCACCTGGGCTATTATCTTCCCCTTGGTCAAATAGAAGGGTGGTTTTGGACATCTTGCCAAGAGAGTGAGGTGTGATAGATCTCCCTTAATTGTCATGGGAGCCACCTCAATCTCTTGGTGTGTGTGCTGTGTCTCCAATAACAAAATACCTATTATCCAGTCCAGCCAGGGCTTGTGAATTGTCCTTCAGGTCCACTCTAATGACTGTCCAACGGTCAGTTCTGAAATAAAAAGCTTCTGCAGTTACAAGTCTGGATCGCTTTTGTGGTTGCCAGATTTTATTAGGCATGCATTCCCCACAATTACGTTTCTGTGGCCTCCCACCCCACTCCCCTTTTTCCCCCTTTCCAATTAAAATAGAGGCCTTTTTTTGTTTCAGGTTTGTCACTTTTGTGTCTTGGCGCTCAATGGAACAGTCCTTTTTTTCTAGTTTCTTTGTTGATTGTCTACAGCTTCTTTCTGGTGTTTCTTTTGCTGCTGGTTTTGAGGACAATTCCTTGCGAAATGTCCTGGCTTCTTGCACTGGAAGCAGATGATATGCTGCAGCTGTTCTGATGACATCTATGGCTTGTTCATTCCTGGTGTTGCAGCTGCCACAGTCATTTGGTTTATTAGTCCTAGCTTCTTGTCATGTACACTGTACAAATCTGCCTTTTTTGCACAGGCTTCAATCATATCTGCTATAGTGGGTGGAGGATTAATAGGCAGACTCAAAATCACTCTATGACAGGCTTTGTTTGCATTCCTTTGAGCCATCTCTTTAATTAGTTCTGTCTGGGCCAGTGGTCCTTGTACTTGTCTCTGTATTTGCAGTTTATGTCGGTCCACAAACTGCAAAAAACTTTCTGATGGAAGCTGTTTAATATTAACATAGCTAACTTGAGTTTCAACTGTTGGTAATTGGTTAAAAGTTCTTTCTGCTACATCACAAGTCTTATCTGCATTAAGTTTTGTTAATACTCTCACTTGATCTTCAGGATTAGCCTGTCGCCCTGAAAACTCAGCTTCTGAGCTTGCTAACATAGTTTTCTAAGGACTTTCCCAGGACAGTAACTATAAACATAGATATGTGTACATTCTTTCTGTTACACGTCTTGTAATGGGCATCTCTCATGGCCAGTGCAGTGAGAAAGTGTTATCCTGACCATCCAATCCCTGGCCGTGGTAAGAAGCCTATAAATCCTGGGAGGAAAAATAAACTCTGCTCTTTCTTGCACCACACCTCAACCTGTGTTTGCGTGATCTATTGATCTTCAGCAGTAACATTAGCCCAAATTACTTCTCCACATAAATGCTCTAAAGTTATTTCATTATTCTCTGCATCACGTGCATTTTGGTTGTCTTGCTTAAGTTCAGCTAGGAGTTCTGTTAAAGATTTTTTCCATTAGCTTTCCCAAAGGTCAAACTCGGAGGGAGTCAGTAGACACCGGAATAAATCTTTAAGATCAGCAGGAATTAAATCCTGTGATTTCAATGTAGTTCTTATTATTCCTTTTAAAACTTCACTATCTTTATCGAATTCTTTTTTTAATTTGCAAACTCTTGATCACTTGATAATTGAAAGGCAGATGTTGTATTTGCATTGCTCCTCTGCTCTTAGTATATAATACAGGAGCAGCTGTAAGCATATCTTCATCTTCCCCAGGGCTAGTATTCCCTGGGTTTCCTCACCCGCATCCACCCCTGCCAGGCCCTGGGGGCCCCGTTCTCTCACCGGGCCTGTGGAGGGGCCCAGTTCCTCCCCCACAGGAGCTGAGCGAGGGCCCATTCCCCCCACCCGGGGGCAGGGCTGGGACACCCCTCCCCCTGCTCCTCTGCAGGAGCAAGGGGTGTAGCTGTCTCTCATACTACCACTCCCCCCGTGGAGACAGGGGATGGAGACATGGGGAGTAGGATTGCAACATTGGGAGGCAGGTTTGTAGGATGGTGCCAGGCAGGGCGGGGGTATGGTACAGGGGTGTGATAAATGAACTTATGAATAAAAATTCGTAGAGGTCTAAATAAATATATTTGTAGCTATAATAATATAAAATATAAAATACAGTGTGGCCAACAAGTCCTTCCCCAGATCTAGTCGCGAATTCCCATTCGAGAGATAACAATCCTAGCCGGCGCCCATCAACCGAAAAGAATGAGCAGGACACGGGCCATCAGGCTGACAAAGGAACGAGCTCAGACGAGATACTCATCGCTGGACCTGAACACCCCGCCTTGCAGGCCACTGTTGGGGAAGCAATCAGGCTGACAAAGGGAAAAGTCCAGCCGAGATATCCATCAGCTCCAACCCGGATCTAACCACCCCATCCAGATGGCCCAAACCAAAATGAAATCAAGGAACACTCAGAACTTCTTTATATATGAGGAGACTCTGCCCAGACGTCTATTTGACTCTATTCTCCAATGCCAGGAAATCAATTCATCCAACAATCAAGGACCCTTGGTGAATGGTGCCTGCCTGGAATTTGGCCTCAGGACACAAAATCCCTATAAAAACCCAGGCCAGAGAACCCTCGAGCGTGGATTTGGGAACACCTATACCTTTGGGTATAGACCCCTGTCCACCCAGTGCTGCGCTGTTTATTTTATTGTGGTTTTTCCTCGTTGTTTATTTTTATTATAAAAATTGTTTTATAATAAACTGTTCTTTTATTTAACCTAAATTTGCCTTTGTATTTATAACAGGGGGAAGGAATGTCAGAGGGAAGAAAAGGATTGTGATAAGAGTTGTGAGCAGGAACTGGTGGGTGGAAGGGATTGTGTGTAAGAGAAAGGGGATACAATGGAGGATTCACCATGTGGCCAGGTAACACGTGGCCAGCGCCATCTTGGCTCTCAGCCACGTGGGGGTAGAACAGTTCATTTTCTTTAACACTAGGAAGAGAAGGATATAGGGAGGGCGTCCTGATGGTTTGTGCAGAACCATCAGAACTGTGTGGCGGAAGGAGACACATGGGACCAGGACTGGCATTGTTAAGCTGCGTTTTGTGCTTTTCTTGAATTGTCTCAGGTACCTCTTTCAGCAGAGGAGCAGGGGTTTTGGGAGAAGGGTTAGGGGAATCTGGTAAAGACTGCAGTGCCTGTTTCTCTTTTACTTTTATTTCCCTGTTAACCAATTATTTTCGAATTAAAAGAAAAACTGGGAGAAATTTTCAAGCAGATTTGTCTCCCTTTTCTATTTTTAAAGCTAATAAACTTCCAATTTCATGCCAGGCAGTTACTAAATCTATTTGTAACAATTCAAGCTGTGCACTCTGATGAGACAACCATAATACAAGCTGTTTTAACTTATTTTTTGAAATCTTTGCATTTGTGGTTTGTAAAAAATCTTGTATTTTTCGTGTATAACTCCTCTCATTTGTGGAAAGCTGCGATCCCATTGTGATGATAAAGCAGCTATGCACTCAATCTATTTTTTCTACCGCAGAAAACAAACTGGCACCACAAGGGTTACAGTAATGTCTTGGACTCAGCAGCTAGCTTTACCCGTGGGAGAGTTCACCTCCCCCACCTCTGGCTGCATGGGATCAGGGCTACAGGGAGAATTCCTTCCCCTCCCCTGCTGGCTGCACGCGGCCGGCTCTGGAATCCGGGGCTGCAGAGGGACTTTCCCCTTCCCCATCTGGCTGCCCGCAGCTCGGGGCTACAGGGGGACATCCCCCCCTTCCCCCCACTCTGCACGCGGCTCGGTCCTTTGTTTGCCGGCCCTCCCGGCACAGCCGCCGAGCAGAAAGCGGTTCCCCAGCCCCCGCGCAGCACCCGGGGCCCTCGGCGGTTTGGATTCAGGGCTTCAGGGCGGTCGCTCCGCTCCCGACCTCCGCGGAGGGATACCTCGCTGATGCATGGCTCATCACAGCCTCAGTCCGGGGGAATCCCGCTGCCCCCCCGCCCCAGCCCGGTGTCGGAGTTTGCTTACCCTCTTGTTTCTGGCGGTGGAAAAGTACCTTTTGTCCCGGAACCAGTCCCACTGGTGCTCGAGGGATTTTCGATTCTTCTTGAAAGCTTTTTGGCTGTATTTTAAACAGCGTTCAAAACTTTCAAGGAGTGACTGGCCCTGGCTATTTTCAGCCTTACAACGTGGGCTTTTTTGCAGCCCAGAAATGCTGGGTGCCACTCTGTTGTAAATATTCTGAGAACCCCTTCATTCTTGTCCCCCGTGGAGATGTGCCCTTCACAGAACACGGGTGGGAAGGGGTCTCATAATATATACAACATGGACTTAGGTATTTTAGACACAGCAGGCTCAGACTTTCGAGACATGGTCCTGGGTTTATTGAAGTGCATCACCTGGGGCAAGAAAGAGACTGAAGTGCCTCGGGTGCTATCTCTTAAACTAGGGGGAGGGAGTGGTCAGGGGATACAGGGGGCTTACAGCCAATGGGATAGGGAAAAGGAAAGGGAGGTTAGGTAGGGACTAACCTTATACAAAACCAAGGGTGAGTTCTTCCCTTGGGACATACCATGATTTTTTAAATGCACTACACACACCCCATTGCTTTCCAAGCCTATACTTTAATGGTTTGCAAACATATGCTTTTTCAGGTTGGCCAGTTGCTCCTATTACCGTAACATAGCCCTTCCCCACAGGTGCTAAAGTCTTATTCAAGGCTGAATATGTTGCCCCCATGTCAACCAGGAATTCCACTTCTTTCCCCTTTTTCCCAAGTTTCAATTTTATAAGCAGTGGATCTTCTGGGGTGAGATCTTCTGGTCCTCCTCAGTCTTCTTTCACATGTGCAATCACTTTTCTCTTTTCCTGGTCTCCCTTTTTCTGAAGGCCACCCCATCTTCATTCTGGGCATTGGTTTTTCCGGTGACCATATTTCTTACTGATCACACACTGGTATCTGCCCAGCTGGGATGGGCCTTGTCTAAATGGTCCCTGTCTGCGTCATCCTCTCTCTCACAACAGTGTTGGGGTCAGAGGCACAGAATATGTGCCCTTATCTTTAATACCTGTCTCTGACACCCAAGAAAGCACTGAATTTCACATAACACCATGGAGACAGCTGTTGAAGTTAAATAGAGAAACTGGGAATGTGAGTGTGTAAGTTAGAGAGTTTTCTTAAGTCACTGGGTGAGAAAGTTAAAGTATAAGGTTTAAGCTATTTTAGAACATGAGACAACATGGAGGATTTAGAGCACTGTCCCTTTCTCCTTCTTCATCTTCAACTTCTAAAGGTTTTTAGGTAATAATGAATGACTGATAAAGAATTCCACAGTGCAGCACACAGGTGTCAGGTCATTGGGTCACTAAGAAAAATAATTTACTTGGCATTTGTTAACTGGACAAATAGACATATAAAAGACCTTGGAGAGATTCTTCGTTAGCCATTTTGCACCTCTCTATCTTAGTGTATGTAGCTCCTTGTACTCTGTATATATGTAATATAGATAAGGAAAGAATAAACAACCAAGTCTGAACATGAGAAACAGCCTCTGTCTCATCACTCTCAGTCCTGGGGAAAAGAACCCAGTTATCAGTGTTGCATCCCAACACTTTGGTGCCCAACGCATGGCATTTTGGATTGAGAGCCTCTTTTGAAGAGGACAGCAAAAAGCTGGAGAACTCTCTGGAGAGGGGAGGAAGGAGAAAGAAAAAATTTGCCATCTCTGTAAGCTGGTGAGAGCCAGAGAACGCCAGAGCCAGATGTCTGTGAGCTGCAGGACGGACCATAGACAGAGATTGAAGCTGGCCCTAAGGTCAGGTAAGCCATCAAAATGGAACTGAATATGGGAGACAGTATGTCCAAACCTGAGGGGGAGGTTTTGACTCTCCTGGAAAATATGGTCAGGGAACACCCGATCCTTGTATCTCTGGATGTGCTTAAAAGCTTATTATCCTGGATACAGGAAGAATTTCCTAACATGGATCCTGAGAAAATCTTTACCCCAAGCCTGTGGGACAAGATAAAGATGAAAATATGTGAAGAGGCTACTCTAAAGCATCAAGCTAAGCTCCTGCTGGCTTCCAAAGTAGTCTATGAACTTATTTCCACTAAGTGTGACTTTGAAACCCAGGCAGGGGACACTATGGATCCAAACACAGGACGGGAGACCCTGATGAGTAAGCTGAAGAAGGCTGGGTCTGCCTTCTTTCATTCCATAGGATTTGGACACCCCAGGCTCAGAAAACAATGCCCCAAGTGTTGGAAATCATTTCAAAGGATGAAATCACAGCAGTAAAAACCAGACAAGACACCTTGTCTCCTACAAACTCGGTGGAGACAGGAGCCGGGGGTAGAACAGGGCTTACGGGCTCAGATAAAGAACAGGTGGGCTTGTCCCAGCCAGCTGCGGAACTCTTACAAACCGCAGAATCTGTACAAGCCTCCCAAAATTCTGTCTTGGCAAAGGGGGTGGCTCAGCCCGAGGAAAGGCAGAGCAAAAACCATGCAGAGACTTGGGGGCTATTTCAAAACACAGGCCTCAATCTCTTGCAGTTGACCCATCTCCCGAGCTGCAAAAAGGGGGTTCCGACGGCTCAGAGCCTTTGCAAACTTATCTGAGCCCTCTCCGAGCTGTGCCAGTGCCCGGCATGCTACCGGAGGCAGAAGAGGGAGAGGAAAACCCCTTGGCGTGCGTGCCAACAGCTGAGCCCTTTTCCAACCCTTGGGGGGTGGAGTGGACAAAGGGATGGACGGCCCTGTCCCCCCTGGGAGGGCATGGGATTGTCCAGCCCGCGCCGGGATGTCACGGGACCCAGACGGGCACGGCAGCTCCTGCGCCCTGCCTGCCAGGGGTGTGCTCTGACCCACAGCTGCCAGTCAAAGTGACGTCAGCAATGACACAGGCACATCTGGAGCCCTACACCCTGCCTGTGCCATCGCCCCCAGGCCAGCCCTTGGCGGAGGCGTTCTTTCCAGCCTCTGCACCGCCTCTGCACCGCCCACTGACGGCGGCAGAACCGTCCAGTACGTCAGAGGCAGGCGTGGACCCTTCCCTCCGTGCCCAGCCCAGCGCAGGGGGTGGACGGGTAAAGAAGCGGAGCTGCAGCTTATACCGGCTACTGTAGTGCTGCTACCACGGCAACCACCCTTGAAACAAGGAGCAGCCGCAACTGAGCTGATAGCCACCGCAACAATCAGCCAAGAGAAGAAGCAAGCAGCAACAGCAACTTTACAGCCAAAAACCCTCATCACCGTCCAGTACCGGCCAGCAACAGCATTACAGCACTCAGCTTTGCTCAGAGCCTGTAAAGTCCAGACTGCTCAGCAACACAGCCGCAGCTCAACAACAACAGCTTGAAGAAGCAACAGTTTCACCATCGCAGATGGTTTCACTGGATACTTCGCTTGTAATAAATTTTTATTATTTGTTGATCAAATTTAATGTTATTACTAAAATAAAATATGATCGCTAAGGTTGTTTTAAAAAAGCTAACATTGCAGAAACGCTTAACCACAATGACCACATATCCGGCTGTGAAGGCAAGAAGCTGAAACTGCAGAGCTAAAGCTGCAGGATGATATCCGGCTGTACAAAGGGAAAGTAGAACATCTCCTTATTCAGGAGAAGTGCCTACCCACGACCACCAAGAAGCAGAGGAAGACCCTACCCACGACCACCAAGAGGCAGAAGAAGACCCCCTAGCAACAGGAGGTGCAGGCGCTGATGTGATCCAGGAAGACACAGATGCAGGGACTGTATAAAAAAATGGGAACCTCCTCAGCCAAGGCGTGCGCTGTGTGCAAGACACTTAAGACGAAGTGTCCACCAGCTCGCCCCCAACTGGGTTTTTGCTTGCTTTACTACTTGCTGAATTAATAAAAATTGGCTTTCATTAACTATTATATAAATTATTCCTTTTATTTTGTCTCGACAATTTATAACATCGCTGACTACACAAAAAGCTTTTGACCACAGCCTTGCCAATACGCAATTTCTTTAGCCTACAAATGCTATGGCACACATGGACCCGGGGATATGGGACATGTCAACACGAGGTCCAGCATCCCTGGATCTGTTTCTGTTGTAGTGCATCTAAAAATCTTGGTATCTCCCAAGGGTAAAACTCACCTCCGGTTTGTGTAATGTTAGTCCCTACCTGAGAACCTTTTCCCTTCCCCCTTCCCATTGGCTGTGACTTCCCTGTGTCCCCTGATCACCCCAATCCCCGAGTATAAGAGATAAGACCCAGGGCATTTAGGTCTCTTTCTTGCCCCGGATGGATGACAGACAATAAAACCAGGATTATTCCGTGCAAGTTTGGGCCTCCTGTGTCTAGATACTTTGAGTCAGTGTTGTATCCGCTCCAGGACCTCCTCTGCCACCCGTGTCCCGTGAAGAGCGGGGCTCTCACCACAGGGGGTAGGACAGGGGGGTCCCCCGGGAGAGGATAGAAACAGAGTGGAGACCAGTCATAGGGCTTGTGATAAATGTAACCTTGGATAAAAATTCGTGAAAGAATAAATAAGTATATAACTGTATTTGTAACAATGTAAAAATTATATAAAATATAGTGTGGCCTAAGGATTTCCCCCAAACCCAGCAGTAACTACCCATTCAGGTGGTAACGACCCTAGGTGACGTTCATCAGCCTGAAAGAAAGAGCAGGACACAGACAATCAGGCTAAACAATGAAAGGAGCCAGGCCGAGATGCCCATCGGCTCCACACCGCACCTGGACACTCCACCCTGCAAGCCCGGACTGAAGATGCAATCAGGCCAAACAATGAGAGGAGCCCAGCCGAGATACCCATCGGCTCCGCACCGGACCTGGACACTTCACCCTGAGAGTCCAACCGAAGATACAATCAGGAAGCACTCAGAACCTTTCACATGCGAGCAGACTCTGCCCAGTCATCTATTGATTCAGTGCCACGGTTCCAGGAAATTCATTCAACCAACCATCTAAACTCTTTGTTGAACAGTAACTGCTCGGAGTTTTGGCCTCAGGACACAAAATCCCTATAAAAACCCCGGACAGTCTACCCTCCTTCATGGATTTGGGTAAATCTGTACCTCTGGGTATAGACGTCTCCCTGTCCACCCAGCGCTGCGCTGATTTATTTCATTGTGGTTTTTTCTCTCGTTGTTTGTGATTAAAATTGTTTTACAATAAATCGCTTTTTGTATTAACCCTATTTTGCCATTGCATTTATAACAGGCTGAACAAACCCACGTTCAGAGGCTTTTTTTGAGCCCGGGCCAGCCGTTCTTTGGAGACTTTTGGACGCCATTTGAAATACAGCAAAAAAAGTTTCCAAAAAGGAGTCGAAAACCCTCCAGCACCAGGGGACTGACTCCAGGGCAACGGGTATCCTTCCACTGCCAGAAATGACAGAACAAGGTAAGATTAACTCCGACATCAGGCCGGGGAGGGGGGGAGGGGGGAGAGTGAAACAGACCCCGGGGGGACTGTGCTCCTGTGTAACCCCTTCCGAGCGGCAGCTGTCCCGGGCTCGCCCACGTGCAAAGCGGTGGGGTTCCCCCAGCCGTGGGCAGAGAGGGGGGGAGAGGGAATTCTCCCTGTTGCCTGTACCAGTGTGAGTTTAATTGTAACCCTTGGGGTGCCAGTTTGTTTTCTGCGGTAGGGAAAATAGACAGATTGTGTGCAGAGCTGCCTTGACCTCCAGAATGGGATCACAGCTCTCCACACAAAAAAGGAGTCATACACAAAAAATACAGGATTTTTTAAAAAACACAAATGTAAAAATTTCAAAAAATAAGTTAAAACAGTTTGTATCATATTTGACTCAGCAAAGTGAACAGATCGAATTGTTGCAATTAGACTCAGTAACTGCCTGGGATGAAACTGGAAATTTATTAACCTTAAAAATAGAAGGAGGAGACAAATCGGCTCTGAAATTCCTCCCAGTTTTTCTTTTAATTCGAAAAGAATTGGTTAACAGAGAAATAAAAACGAAAGACAAACGGGCACTGCAGTCTCCACCTAACTCCCCTAACTTTTCTCCCAAAACCTCTGCTGCTACACTGGAAGAGATACCCGGGACAAACGATACAAGTTCTAGTCCCGTGTGTCTCTCAGCCACCCAGTTCTGGTTCACAAGCCATCAGGACCCCCTCTCTATACCCTTCTTTTCCCAGTGCTAAAGAAAATGTACCTTGCTATCCACACATGGCTGAGAGCCAAGATGGCACTGGCCACGTGTTTCCCAGCCACATGGTGAATTACCCTGTGTATCCCCTTTCTCCTACCCATAATCCCTTCCACCCACCGGTTCCTGCTCACAACCCTTATCAAAATCCCTTTGTTCCCCCTGACATTCCTCTACCCTGCACTACCCCCCAGCCCTGCTTGGCCCCACCCTATGACCCTGTCCCCCGAGGCTGTAACCCTATCCCCTATCCCTCTGCCCCCTGTCCCCCACAGAGGAGGGGCGGGGGAGAGAGAGAGTTACACCCTTTGCTCCTGCAGAGGGGCAGGGGGAGGGGTGTCCCGGCCCTGCCCCCCACGGGGGGGGGCGCACCCTCACCCAGCTCCTGCGGGGGTGGGGATGGGTCTCTCCACAGGCCCGGTGAGGGAACGGAGCCCCCAGGGCCTGGCGTGGGGGAATGGTGCAGGCCCTCGCCCAGCTCCTGCAGGGGAGGAGCTAGGTCTCTCCCCAGGTCCGGGGAGGGAATGGGGCCCCATAGAGCCTGGCGTGGGGGGGGTGTGGGCAGGGAAACCCAGGGAATACCAGCCCTGGGGAAGATGAAGTTATGCTAACAGCTGCTCCTGTAATATACAATAGCAGCAGAGGAGCAATGCGATTACAACATCAACCTTTCAATTACCAAATAATCAAGGATATTTGTAAAATTAAGAATGATTTTGGTCGTGATAGCGAAGTCTTGAGGGGAATATTAAGAGCTATATTGAAATCACAGGATTTAATTCCTGCAGATATTAAAGATTTATTTCGGTGTCTCCTAACTCCCTCTGAATATGATCTTAGGGAAAGTTTATGAAAGAAATCATTAACAAAACTCCTAGCTGAACTCAAACAAAGTAATCAAAATGCATATGATACAAAGAACAATGAAATCACTTTAGAACATTTATGTGGGGAGGGAAATTGGATTAATCCTGCTGATCAAGTGAGAGTATTAATGAAGTTTGTTGCAGATAGTTTGTGATGTGGCTGAAAACATTTTTAACCAATTACCAACAGTTGATATTCAAGTCAGTTATGTTAATATTAATCATCTTCCATCTGAGAGTTTCTTACAGTTTGTAGATCGTCTGAGGCTACAGATACAGAGACAAGTCAAAGAACCAGTGGCCCAGACAGAACTGCTTAAAGAAATGGCCTAAAGGAATGCCAACAAGGCTTGTCGTAGAGTAATTCTGAGTCTACCTATTAATCCTCCACCCACCATAGCAGATATGATTGAAGCGTGTGCCCAGAAAGCAGATTTGTACAGTGTACAAGACAAGGAACCAGGCAACCCAAGGACAGTGGCAGCAGTGACACCAGGAATGAACAAGCCACAGATGTCACCAGAACAGCTGCAGCACATCATCTGTTTCCAGTGCAAGAGGCCAGGACATTTTGCAAGGAACTGTCCTCAAACCCAGCAACAAGGAAAACACCAGAAAGAAGCTGTAGCAAATCAAAAAAACTGAAGCCAAAGCGCTTTTCTGTCAAGCGCAGAGACATAAAAATGACAGACCTGAAACAGGAAAAAGACTCTGTTTTAATGGGAAAAGGGGAGGAAAGGGAGCGGGGTGGGAGACCACAGAAACATAATTGTGAGGAACGTTTGCCTAATAAGGTCTGGCAACCGCAAAAGCGATTCAGACTTGTAACTGCTAAAGCTTTTTGTTTCAGATCTAATCATTGGACTGTCATTGGAGTGGACTTGCCGGATAATTCACAAGACCTGGCTGGACTGGATAGTAGGTATTTTGTTATTGGAGACACAGCACACACACCAATAGAGGTTGAAGTGTCTCCAATGACAGTTGAGGGAGACCTAACACACCTCATTCTCTTAGCAAGATGTCCTCAAACACCCTTCTATGTAGCCAAAGGGCAGATAATAGCCCAAGTGATCCCTGTTCCAACAGAAGTCCCAGTAGATGACAAACCACCAGGAGTCTACCGGGCAGAAGTGGTGGGTGAAGACAAACCCATTACGGGGTGTAACCTGACACATAAATCAGAACATCTCCATGTAGAAGGGTTAATTGACACTGGGGCAGATGTGACTATCATACCTGAAAAGGAGTGGCCTTCACATTGGGAACTGCAACCCGTGGCAGGAAAAATACAGGGTATCGAAGGGGTGAAACTGGTAAAAATTTCTAAAGCTGTCGTTCAGATTGAAGGTCTGGATGGAAGATTGGCTAGTGTCCGACCTTCTGTAACGGACTACAAGTGCCCCCTGTGGGGAAAAGACACCAGGTCCCAGTGGGGAGTAAAATTAACATATCCGGAAACCCCCCAGGATTTTTGATGGAGGCCACTGTAGAGCGTCCAGTCCAAAAGTTATCTTGGCTACATAATAATAATCCAATTTGGGTGAACCAGTGGCCTCTCAGCAGACAAAAACTTGGGGCACTAGAAAAACTGGTAGAAGAATTGGCCAAGGGACACATAGTAGAAACAACCAGCCCTTGGAATTCCCTGGTGTTTGTGATAAAAAAGCCAAGGAAGGGTAAGTGGCACCTCCTTCAGGATTTGAGAGAAATAAACAAAAATTAGAGGACATGGGGTCTCTTCAATCAGGTATGCCATCCCTGACTATGTTACCACAAAATTGGCTACTAGCAGTGCTGGATATTAAAGATTGTTTTTTTCAAATTCCCCTGCACCCAGAGGATGCACCACGGTTTGCTTTTTCCATTCTCACAATTAACAGGGAAGCTCCAATGAAACGGTACCACTGGACAGTATTACCTCAGGGGATGAAAGCGAGCCCTTTCATCTGCCAGTGGTATGTGGGGTCTTTGCTGTCCTCAGTGCGTGCTGAAAAAAGAGATACCATCATTTTGCATTATATGGATGATGTCTTAGTGTTCTGTCCCAATAACAACATGCTGCAAGACACCCTAGGCCTAGTGGTTAAAGTTTTAACCTCTGCTGGATTCCAATTGCAGGAAGACAAACTTCAAAGGATGCCACCTTGGAAATACCTGGGCCTGGAAATTACTGCACGGACTGTTGTTCCACAAAAATTGGAAATTATTAGTAACCCTAAAACTCTAGCAGATCTCCATTCCCTATGGGGGTCACTAAACATGGTCAGACCCTGGCTAGGTCTCACTAATGAAGACCTGAGCCCCCTGCTCAATTTATTGAAAGGGGATAGAGAGTTGCTGTCTCCCAGGGAGCTGACTCCAGAAGCAAAAACCACTATTGAAAAGGCACAAAGGGCCTTGACAGAAAGACAGGCACATTGCTTCAAACCTGTGCTGCCTTTCAAATTTATTGTCCTGGGGAAATTACCACATCTACATGGGTTAATATTCCAGTGGGCCGAGGGGCAGAGAGATCCACTCTTAAAAATAGAATGGGTCTTCCTCTCCCATCAAAGATCCAAAACTATCACCAAGCCACAAGAGCTGATGGCTCAGCTGATCCAAAAGGCCAGGATAAGGCTGCGGGAACTGGCAGGTTGTGACTTTATGTGTATTCACCTTCTGGTCAGACTTTCTGGGTAAAGAAAAAATGCAACTGTATGTGCCGCGGCGGCAGAAAGCCCGGAGCACCGCGACTTCTCTAGAGAAGCAGCCCTGAAAAGGGCTGGGCCGAAGCGTGTGTGAGCAGCTTCGGGCAGTTGAGTGATTCCAGCTCAGCTCAGTGGCGGCGGGCAGGCGACACGGGAAGCAGGGATGAGAAAGCTGGTCTAGCGTTCCACTAAGCACAAACCTTTATTCAGGCAGAGCTTTGGCGAAGGGTGCCAGCAACAGCTAATCTCCCGAACAGGGGAAAACCCGCGATATTTATAGGGGAGGAGAGGGGCAGGGGGAAGCCTGAGATACCTGTATCGGGGTGGGACAGCAGGGGAGAACACCAATGAAACACAACAGTTTAAGATATCTAACTCAAAGACCCCTGGGAGCGACACATTGTGTCTCTCTCACAGAGAAGTATCTCCTCTCCAGGGGAGAGCCAGGATCTCGGGCTCGGCGGGCTCCTCCACACCCACAACTCCCCCTTCTTTACTTATTAAAAAGGCATCCCCTAGAGAGTTAGCTGATAGCTTCTTAAAACATGAAAACATACTTAGGAAGATAATAACAATTAGGAAAACCCAAAAAATGTTTTTGAGGAGGGAGGCAACCCATCTCTCGAGTCCCCAGCTCACAAAAAGGTCTTCAAGCCACTGGGGCTCTTTTTCAGTCTGGAGTTCCTGGACTGTGTGTTGGAGTCTCCGGATGAGGGTGTGGATGCCTTCACTGGGGCTGGAGAGGTCAAAGCAGCACAGTCCATTAAATTCCTCGCAGCTGTGTCCATGGGTCAGGAGCAAAAGGTCTAGAGGGTTGGTGGCGCTGCCCATGGACAAGCACATGTGGTCTTGTTTGAGCGTCTTTGCAAGGGTGATCCACACGTTCTCCTGGGGCTGTGCTACTAGCCAGGCATCCACAGCTGATGTTTTCAGGAGCATCCAGATAATCAGGAACATCAGGAACTCAAGGATGGTTTTGCTCTCCATTTTCTATAACAGGACATAAAAGACTAGCTCTGATTTTTGGAGGGGGGGGCTAATTTCTTTTTCCCCTTCCTCTCCCGTCTCCCCCCTCTTTAAAAAAAACGAAAACAAAAAAAACCCAAACAATTATAAGCAAGGTTATTCTGTGTATTGGGGACACATGACTCGACACCAGCAGCAGCACAGAGGTGCATTTTGGTGTAAGCTGGCAATTTGGGCTAGGCAACGAGGGCAAGAAGTGGAAGGGGGAAGGAGTTAAGAAGACTTGTGTACTGTCACGGTGTCAGGCGTAACGTTGGCAGTCGTCTCGTTGCGGCTCTGGTAGCAGGACGGTTTGGCCTCTGTCTGGTTGTTGGTCTGGTGGCAGGTCAGTTCGGTGGACTCCGACGACGTCTCCGTTTCCAGGCTGCAGTGGGCTGCTGTTTTTCTGGACCTGTGTGGGTCTCAGGAGACTTTGAAAGTTCTGAGTCTGGTGCAGGGTTTGCAGGGCCTAAATAAGGTTTCACATTTTTCCCTGGGAGCCACTTAGGTCCTGATGGTGTGGACACACACGCGTACCCTCTCCCCCAGGTAATCAATGGGAAAGGTCCTGATGTCCATTGTGATTCAGGATCCTTGATCAGCACTGGTGCCTGCTCCGTGAGTTTGGCATGGGTCGAATTAGAGAAGTGCCGAATTACAGGGGGGTCAGGCTCTGTAGACGAGCAATTTAGAAACTTCATGACATATAGAGCCTTACAGAGCCTCTCAATGGGAGGAATGATCTCTGTTCCTCCCCGCTGGTGAGCAAGGACTCTTTTTAGGTGGGTCTTCTCTAAAATTGATTGCCCTGTAGGGTGTCATGGGGTGACTTTACCTTTAAGGTAACTTTGGGAGCTAAGGAAGTTGAAGTTGCTGGTGACTGATGGGAGTCTTTTCTCCTGACCAATTATCGGTCATTTCTAAGAATTGACAGCAGTTTTAACCATTGAAAAGTGAGATCAACTTGTGAACCCTACCTTAAGATGTAAAGTCAGAGCTCTCTTGTTCTCTTTGTTTCCTGGCTGTGAAAAGTAACAGAGCTCCGGCTGGCCTCCCGTTCCCTGCCCAGCCATGCGGCCTGGGCGGGGCCTGGGCTGGGCCCAGCTGCTCACGGCCGGGAGAGGGGGGCCTGCAGGGCTTGCCCCGTGCTCTGGCCGGGCCAGGCCAGTCCCTGGCTCGGCTGCAGTTATTGCTGTGACTGAATTCACCAGAGACTGCCGAGTAAAGAAAGGAAAAAAAGCTCTGGACCTGCGGCGGGCTGAGACAGCAATCACACTCTCCAGAGCAGCCATGAAAAATCTTCTCTCGCAGACACCTCCAGCTCCTGCTCCGGCAGAGATAACAGAACCATCTACAAAAGCCTGGGCAAGATTTTAACCCTTTCATTACCCAGATGAGACTTGCAGATTAATCTTTTTATCCAGAGAGAGAAAAAGAGAGTAATCAACATGTAAAGAGACTTTATAAACTATCAGTGACAGTAAAGAAAAGAATTAAGCTTCAGACAAGGTAGAGAATAAGGAGATGCTTTATGACATGAAATACCTTTCTGCTGAGGCTATGGAAATGGACAATAAAATCTTGAAAAAACTCCTTTAATTCATGACAGAGTATATAGGGAGGAATAGAGTGTTCAAAGTGTGGATTTTGAGCAAAAGAGAGAGTAATTGTGATACAGTGAAGTGCTGGAACAGAGTGAAGTGAAGATTTGAGGCCTTGGGGGGAAATGAGAAAACTGTTTTCCAGTAGAGCTCACAAAGACAGATGAAGAAGATTTTTGCCTTTGAATAACTCATCCTTAAAATGACATCCCTAAACTCATGGCCCATAACACACCTCAGAGTGATGTGAAATGGGAGGAGTGAGCTCTGATGACAGCATCTCTGGGCAGCTGATATCAGGGCAATAGAAAACTATAACAGAAATAGTTTTCTTGTGAGAAACTCCATAGATTAGCAGAAAGAGACTTCTCTTTCTCTACAAAGACTGATGAAAATATTCTAGCAGGAATTGGGACTGTTTTAAACACCAAAATTCCAAAGTTTTTGTCTCTATGTTGTCATGTGAACAAGGGAATTGTGGGTAGTGGGGGATAAAGGGGTTTTCTGGAAGTTTATTCTGGTGTTCTTATTCTTGTAGTTTGTTAATAAACTTTCTTTATTCCTTTTAAGTTTTAAGCCTGTTTTGCTCTTGTTCTAATCCATATCTCACAGCAAAAAAAAAAAAAAAAGTAATTTTTTTTAGTTACGAGTTTAAAACCACGACAAGGGGAATGAGGAATGCCCTTGGTGTGTTTCACTCCCCACTCATTGAAAAAGTCTCTTAATTTGTGAGAGGTGTAAGCAGGTCCATTGACTGTTTTAATTTGTTCTGGGACTCCCAGGGTAACAAAAGAAAGGAGAAAATGTAGGATGGTGTGCTTGGCATTTTCTCCTGTATGGGCTGAGGCAAACACTGCACCAGAGAAGGTGTCTATGGAGACATGTACGTATTTGACTCTTGTCGTGGTTTTAAACCAATAACTAAGAAAATTACTTATTTCTTGCTGTGAGATATGGATTAGAACAAGAGCAAAACAGGCATAAAACTTAAAAGGAAAAAAAAAAGAAAGTTTATTGACAAACTACAATAAGAACACCAGAATAAACTTCCAGAAAAACCTTTTCATCCCCTGTCTACCCACTATTCCCTTGTTCACATGACAAAAGAGACAAAAACTTTGGAACTTTGATGGTTAAAACAGTCCCAATTCTTGCTACAGTCTTTTCACCAGTCTTTATAGAGAAACAGAAGTTTCTTCCTGTTAATTTATGGAGTTTCTCACAAGAAAAACTATTTTTGTTATAGTTTTCCATTGCTCTAATGTTAGCTGCCCAGAGCTGCTGTTATTAGAGCCCACTCCTCCCATTTTCACATCACTCTCAAGTGTGTATGGGCCATGAGTCTAGGGATGGGATTTTTAAGGATAAGTTATTCAAAGGCAAAAAGTCTTCTTCATCTGTTTCTGTGAGCTTCACTAGAAAACAGTTTTCTCATTGCCTCTCAAGGCTTCAAATCTTCCAGCACTTCACTGTACCATAATTACTCTACTTTTTTACTCAAAATTTACACTTTGAACACTCTATTCCTCCCTATTTACTGTCATGAATTAAAGGAGTGTTTTCAAGACTGCATTGTCTATTTCCATAGTTTTAACAGAAAGATATTTCAGCTTAATTAAAGCATCTTCTTAATTCTCTACCTTTTCTGAAGCTTCTTTTCTTTCCTGTCACTGGTAGTTTATAAAGTCTCTTTTCATGTTGATCACTCTCTTTTTCTCTCTCTGGATAAAAAGATTAATCCGCAAGTCTCATCTGGGAAATGAAAGAGTTAAAATCTTGCCCAGGCTGTTGTAGGTAGTTCTGTGGCCTCGGCCGGTGCAGGAGCTGGAGCCGTCTGCGATGGAAAGTTCCTCATGGCTGCTCTGGAGAGTGTAGTCGCCGCGCCCAGCCCGCTGCAGGTCCAGAGCCTCTCTCCTTCTTCACTCAGCAGTTTCTTTTCTGAATTTAGTTACAGCAAAAAACCTGCAGCCGAGCCAGAGATCGGCTCGGCCCGGCCCGGCCGGAGCCCGGAGAAAACTTTTTCCGCAGGGCCCGCATCTCCCGGCCGGGAGACGCTGGGCCCAGCCCAGTCCCCGCCCGGCCTCATGGCCTGGGCAGGGAACGGGAGGCCTGGAGCTCTGCCGCCCTTCCCAGCCAGGAAACAAAGAGAACCAAGAGAGCTCTGGTTTTACACTTTAAGGTAGGGTTCACAAGCTGATCCCACTTTTCAATGGCCTAAACTGCTGTCAATTCTCAGCAATGACCGATAATTGGTCAGGAGAAAAGACTCCAGGCAGTTCCCAGCAACTTAAACTTTCTTAAAGGTAAAGTAACTCCATGACAACTCTCCCGAAGGACGGGACGTGAGTCACATCGGTTTGCCATATCTGGCAGCTGTTAAGTCCTCGGGGGTTAACCCCGGAGTTAACGACTGGTATTTGGAACGATTGGCAATTAGGACAGGTGGCAACTATTGCTCTAGCCTGGTCTCTTGGTAGTCTGAACATTCTCATCAGTGCAGGCACGTTTTGGTGGAAGAACTGGTGGGACAATTGCGCTTGTGCAAAAATGTCAGGGACATTGGCTGCTCCAGCAGGCATGGCTAAGGCGTCTGCCCTCGTTTCCTTTGGCAATGGCACCTGGGAGGTCAGAATGTGCCCTCACATGCATGACATAGTAAGGTTGCTTTCTGTGGGAGATAAGATATACTAATTCAGAAAGCAATTGGCATAAATTTGGGTTAGAGACCTCTTTCAGAAATGCATGTTCTGCTCTCATAGCTATTCCAGCCACATAAGCCGAATCAGTCACCAGATTGAAAGGTTCTTGGAATTTCTCAAAAGCTCTGACGATGGCTGCTAATTCAGCAATCTGTGGTGATCCCTTGACCACTTGGACATCAGACTCCCATTTCTGTGTCCTGGGGTCCTTCCAAGTCATGACTGACTTGTGGGATTTCCCTGAGCCATATGTGAAAACCGTCAGAGCCTTGAGTGGTGTTTTGCTCTGTAATGATTTGGGGACCAAATTAAATGTGGTTTTGAAAAGTCTGTGGCCAGGTGGGTGTATAGAAATTTGGCCTGAATAGCTATCGAGAGCAAACTGAAGGCTCTCATTGGTTTGGAGCAAAGGCTCCAAACTTCCAGTTGCCAATGGGAGGAAGATGCAGGTGAACTCACAGGCTGCAAGAGTATGGAGACGGACTCTAGCTCTTTTAATGAGTTCAGCCATGATTTCCTGCGGAGTGGTAATGGTGTTAGTGGGCTGGTTATGTGTAAAGATCCACTCGATGATAAGGAGTGGATCCTTCAATGCCATGTCCCATTGAAAAATGAGCATGTGTAAGCGCGGGGCCTTACCCAGGATAACCAGTTGGAAGGGCAGGCTGGGCTCATACCGGTGGGCTTGTTGTGAAGACAGGGCCTCCTGGACCTTGGTGATGGATTCCCGGGCCTCCAGCGTGTGGGAGCGTGGTGAGTTGAGGGCCTCACTGCCACGGAGCAGGTTGAAGAGGGATGCAAGGACTTCTGTCGTTACCCCAAGCAGAGGGCGTATCCAGTTGATGGACCCGCAGAGCTGATGTAAGTCCCGCAGGGTCTTGGGGTCGTCTCTGATGGTCAGCTGCTGGGGCACGATGGTCCGATCACGGATCCGGAGTCCCAGGTAGATCCAAGGGCAGGTGTGCTGGATCTTGTCCTCACAGATCTCAAATCCAGCGTCCTGAATTGTCTGGATAGTTTTTTGTAAAGTACAGTGCAGATAGTCATCGTCAGCAGCACAAACCAGGATGTCATCCCTGTAGTGGAGGATGACGGCATCTGGGAACAGCGTCCTCACAGGTGACAGAATGTGGGCCACGTACCATTGGCAGATGGTAGGAGAATTTTTCATCCCTTGGGGAAGGACTAGCCAATGGTATCTCTTTAAAGGTGCTTGTCTATTTGGAGAGGGAACCAAGAATGCAAATCTGGGGGCGTCCCGAGGATGGAGTGCTATGTTGAAAAAACAGTCCTTTATGTCAATGACAGCCAGCTTCCAATCCCGAGGGAGCATTGAAGGGGAGGGCATGCCAGGCTGGAGGGGTCCCATGTCTTCAATGACTTCGTTGATCTTCCGGAGGTCCTGAAGGAGTCTCCACCTGTCCTTGCCTGGTTTGCGTAGGACAAAGACAGGGGAGTTCCAAGGGCTATTGGACTCAGTGATGTGGCCCTTGGCAAGCTGCTCTTCCACGAGGGCTTCCAGTGCGCGCAGTTTGGTCTCAGATAGGGGCCACTGATCAACCCACACTGGATGGTGCCGTTTCCAGGTGAGTTGGGGGATGGTAGGCGTGGTGTGCTTCTCAGTGACCCCCACTAAAAATCCCTGCTGGGAATCCACAGAGAAGCCCCCCATTGGGACAGGAGATCCTGTCCCCAGAGGGTGATTGGTGCTCTCACCACAAATAGCCTGATGGTTGTCATTTTTCCCTCAGGTCCTTCGATGACAATATTCCGTTTGCTCCTCATGGAAGCTGTCATCCCTCCAATTCCTGAAATCATGCTTGTCACAGGTTGTAATTCCCAATTGTCTGGCCACTCGGAGCGGGCGATGATGGTAACATCTGTTCCAGTGTCCAGTATTCCTGGGCGCTGAATCCTTTCCCCATAACAAAACAGGCTGCAGTCCACAATGGGTTTGCTGGAGCCCACAACCTGAGTCCACATAGCACTGGGGTTGAGGGGAACCTGATCTGGGTAGTCACTAGGAAGTAAAAAGGCCTGTGCCACAGGAGTCTGTTCCTTTAAATAATGAGGGTCTATGCAGGTCAGGGAGATGGAAATTTCATCTCCAGGGTATATAGTCTGGACCTCAGGAACAGTATGAATTTGCCCTGGAGAGTTGGTTGGATCCCCAAGGATTAAGATGTTGGATGGACCGCCTGGTGGTCCATGTTTCCCTGTGGGGATTTTGTAAATACAGTCACCCTTCATATGTAAAGAGAGTCTAGTTACCAGTTGACGCCGGGTTCCCATCTGAAGCGCTCCACCTGCTGGGTTTGATATCGGGGTCCCCGTGGAGGCAGGATGGTGGGTTTGGCAGGAGGGGTGGAGCGGTGCGGCATTTGATTTGATGTCGAAGCGCGGGGCCGTTCCATGCTCTGCTTGAAGTTTCCCGAAGGCCAGTTTTGTCTGGGTAACCGTTGGTGGGCTGGCGGTTGTATAGAATGTCTCTCTGGACAGTCTTTGAAAAAATGTCCAGGCTCGCCACAATTAAAAGAACGACTTGTATTGGGGTCTGCAGCATAGGCTCCAGATATCCCCTCTGCCACTCCTTTAGCCACTGCAAGTGCCACTGTATTCTCACTTGAGGAGGAGGAGAGCTTGGCACAGGCTTCAACCATCTGATCTATGGTTGGTTCTGGGTCCAGTGGGAGGGCTCGCAAAACTGCTTTGCACTCCGAATTAGCATTGGCCGTTGCTATTTTTACTAATAATTCCTTTTGCGCCTGAGGGCTCTCTATCTGCTTTTCAATGGCCACTTTTAACTTATCAATATGCTTAATAAAAGACTCAGTTGCCCTTTGCTTAATATTGGTGAAGCACTGCGTTGGCACTTTATCATCAGGGGTGGTAAAAAGAGATATCTTAGCAGCATTAGCTATATCCTGTAAAGCTGCTTCAGGCAGATCCCGGGCCTGATCTCGGGGCTTTTGGAAATCTCCTTCTCCTGCTAATTGCTCTAAAGTAAACTTAGGTCTGTTAGCATCTTTAGCATAAACATCTGCTAATTGCTTTAAATTTTTTTTCCACTGCCTCTCCCACAACATGTACTCTGCTGGGGAGAGAAGGCAGTTCATAATATTCTTGATGTCATGCGAGACCATGACGTGGGCAGAGAAGGAGGCTTCCAGCAAGTGTTTAAAAAAATGTGAACCCCTGCCATGTTCCTCAGCAGCTTTACAAAGTTCCTGCAGTTCCCTATAGTGGAGGGATTCCCATGTGGCAACTTGTGCCCCTGCCCTGTCTCTCCTCATTATTACAGGAAAGGCAAGTATTTTCTGGGACAGAGCTGAGTTCCCCGCCTGTGTGGCTTCCCTCTGCATCTCAGCCCAGTGGTCTTCATACTCAGAATCTGAATAAGAAGATTCACTGCTCTCATCTCCTAGTGGAGATGGGGGGTGCTTGGTGGCAGCGCGGGGCCGGCTCAGGTGCCTAGAGCTGGCCCTTTTGTGGTCGGGTGGGGAAGCCGAGATGGCCCCACTCCGGCCGGAGCCATCCCGACCTCCGGGGCACTGGGACCCTGGAGCGGGCGCGCCGCTGGGGGCTGGGCCCCGGCACGAAGGAGCAGGACCAGGGGCCGCGACAGGGAGGGGTTTCCCGATGGATGGGGCGGGGCCCGACACCGTTATACCCAACAACGCAGTTGGGGGGGAGGGGGAACAGGACGCGGCAGGAAGAGAAGGGGTAGAAGCGGGAAAGTGGCTATTTTGGGCATCGAGGGCAGGAAAACTGGGGTGGGAGTGGGACAAAATGGCGGGGCTGGCCACACTGTCGGCGCCATCTGTGCTAACGCTAGGAACTGGGGGGGACACAACCGGGTGTGAGGGCATGGGAGAGAGGGTAGAGGAAAGACCCAGAGCGGCATGGCCATTGCCGCCCTGGTAACGGTAGAAAGACAGTGGGGGGGTGTCAGGGAGATGGCAGCAGCTCTGTGCCCGGGGGCAATGTTCACCCGCCGACTGGCTCTCAGATAGGGAAGAGGGTTTGGGGGCACTTGGAGAGGTTGACGGGGTTGGGGGATTTAACTGGGGACCCAAAACTCCCTCTTCTTTTTTTCTTCTTTTTCCAATGAGAAAATAATATTTTGAAACACAGGAAAGAATTTTGCAACAGCAAGATCTCCCTTAGCTTGAACAGTATATAACTTTCTTCCCACATTATCCCAAAAAATTCCTGATTTAGCAGAATCCGAATTAATCTTAAAATGTTTTAAAACCCAGTGAATAAATCTCTTTAAATCCCCTTTAGAAAACTTAAAATTTCCCGCTTTTAGGATGCTTACAACTTGGATATAAAAGTCCCTCTCAGGTGGGGTCAGCCTCGATCCAGACGACTGGTTTCCCATCCTTTTTCACTCCCCGCCCAGCAGTAAAACAGAAAAGGAAAAGGAAAATGCCCGTAAAAAACCCTTCACGGGATCGACTTACAATTTCTCTTCGGCAGATGCAGGCGGGCGAAAAAAAAGCTGCTGGGTGGGTGGTCACCTGGGCGGCCGGTCCTCAGGGGCTCTTCCTTGCCCCCAGATGGTCAGCGAGGGTCCTGGTCACAGCCTCTTGGATCGCCTCTTGCTGAAACGCAAGAAAGCTTCTTTGAGGGGCGGCGGCTCGAACGGCAGCGCGCCTCGCAGCTAAAACTGCAGGCGGACGCTTCTTCAGGGCTCCTTTGAATGCCTCACGATCGGGCGCCAGTTGCCGTGGCGACGGAAAGCCTGGAGCACCGCGACTTCTCTAGAGAATCAGTCCTGAAAAGGGCTGGGCCGAACCACATGTGAGCAGCTTCGGGTAGTCGAGTGATTCCAGCTCAGCTCAGTGGTGGCAGGCAGGCGACACGGGAAGCAGGGACGAGAAAGCTGGTCCAGCGTTCCACTAAGCACAAACCTTTATTCAGGCAGAGCTTTGGCGAAGGGAGCCAGGAGCAGCTAATCCACCGAACAGGGGAACACCCGCGATATTTATAGGGGAGGAGAGGGGCAGGGGGAAGCCTGAGATACCTGTATCGGGGTGGGACAGCAGGGGGGAACACCAATGGGGCACAACAGTTTAATGTAACTAACTCAAAGATCCCTGGGAGCGATACATTATGTCTCTCTTACAGAGAAGTATCTTGTCTCCAGGGGAGAGCCAGGATCTCAGGCTCGGCGGACTCCTCCGCACCCACATGTATGATCTCATTTCAATGAGACACTTCAAAGAATTCTTTGTTAATAATAGAATGAATTTTTTTCCTACAGGTCCCCAGAAACAATTTTCACAACAATAAAAATAATAATACAAATAATATTTGAGGCGAGAATGAGATAGTTGATAATAACAGGCAAAAAATTTGTAACAACTTATCTGCCTTGGAAAAAGGACATTGCAAGTTGTTGCAGTCACAATTAAGCTTCAGAGAGAAGACCATGTTGAATGAAGTGCCTTAAAAAATAAATTTAAAATCTTATGGATATTGCATAATAGATTGCATATGGATATTGCATTTTTGATGATATCTGCTGTTTTTGCTTTTTAAAAATAACATGAAAAATGATTGTCATTCATGTTAAGAAATTTAAAAGCTTTTTACTTTGCTTCACTTTTGTTGTTAATGCATGAATGTTTTGAAAATGTTATCTTTATATATTTACTGCTGATGTGTCATTGTATGATATAAATTTGTGGATTTTGTATGATAAGTATAAGGTTATTATATATAAAGTTATATTATATATAAGGTATTATAATATTACCTTATTATGTATAATTATATAATAATTACTTTGTTTTATATAAGGTATTATTACTGTAAGTACAGCCAGCTTCTCATATTTTTTATTCTCTAACTGCAAAATGCATTTCTTTGAAATTGATTAGAAAGATTGCATAGTTAACCCTGCACAGATTTCTTTCATTCTTTAACCTTTTCCTTTGTTTAAACAAGTTTATTATAGATTTAATCCAACACAATTTTCAGTACTCTCAAAGTTAAGCTTTAAAAAAACCCACATAATGGATGCTTAATTAAATTCTAATTGTTAAGAGTTTTGTTTAAGAAAAGTAAGCCAGGAGCATACTTCCAGTTTAAAGCCAAGTCCCTGGCCAGGCCTTGACTTTACCTGGATGGAAAATTTACCAAAAGACCCAGATGTTTTCTGCATCAAAACAATATTCAGGTGCATTTGACTTGGCAATAAATATATTCATATAGCAGCTGGACCTTTACAGTGAGCTTGGAGAATTGTTATCCGGACATAATTTTCCAATTCATCACTGATTTGAGGTTTATCAGCTGTTGCAGACTCTGAGGTGATAGTATGTTGTGACATGCCTTGGGGAGGCAAAGAGTTACTTTCAGATAAGCATTGTCCCATCCCAAACCCCTTTTGAAGGGCGGCCCAGGAGTTCTGATTGGGTTTGAGTCCCTGGGGGCTCAGCCTCTGTTCGGGGCTCTCTGTTCTGGATCTGAGTTTGTCCCCATGCTGAATAAATGGTTTCATGAACGGAAGCCCGTCTCGTTGGTGTTCCATGCTGGTCCCCAGAACCCTGTGGCAACCTCTGGACGTGATCCAGAGGTTGCGGACTACAACAATAGTACATTTAGTACATTTAGTAATTAATGATCTTATCACATATTTAACAGTTATTATAATATTGCATATTTGATCAATTATGCATCTTCTTAACAAATAACTAATTGCTGTTTGTTATTTGCTACATGTATCATTTTACTTTGATGTTTTTTCATGTTTATAATGAGAAAAACAGATATCTTTAAATCAAAAAATGGGGGGAAGCAGAGGCTACGCCTCAAAAGCATAAAAACCCTATCTATATTAAATTTTCTGAAAAGCATGAAAATCTTATATATTGTAAATTTTCTGAACAGTTCTTTCTGAACAGTTCTTTTACAGAACCAACTCTGCATATTATCAGATATTTTTCTAATGGTACTCAGGCGAAGTTGGGGGAAGATCCTTTGGTTCTTGTCAAAAATCCAGAAACAGGATAGATTAAAGGTCCATTTCATTAATAACCTGGGGGAAAGGGTATGCTTGTGTCTCCAAAGGTTCAAGGCAGAAGTAGCTTACTAGTGAAGAATGTGAAAATTTATTGGCCGCAGAAACAAGCAAAAAACCCCAGGAGCAGAGAAACGAGCACGCAGACGTGAACTGCATCAAGACTGCAGTTGACAGCGAACAGCTTTTATCCTACATGCAGAAGCAGTGAACTTTGGGTTTTATGTAGAAAAAGCGTGCAAAATTGTTAATATTGAAACGCCTTGTTTTTAAAAGCGCGGTGTGAATCGTCAAGATTCATAATCTTGCATGAGAGATAAGGCCATTAAGCATGAAACTAAATCAGGGATTACCCTTGTGCCTTATCACTTTGTTGATCGCTTTAAGTGATGTGATCTTACCCTTGAGTCAACCTAAAGAAAATGTTTGGGTGACTCTGGCCAATGCATCAGGCCTGGTCACCATTTTCTTGACTCACTCAAGTCCAGAAAAACCATTCTTGACTTGTTTGGTGGGTTTCCCAGTGGACGAG
Organism: Pseudopodoces humilis; assembly: GCF_049639895.1. Lineage (NCBI taxonomy): Eukaryota > Metazoa > Chordata > Aves > Passeriformes > Paridae > Pseudopodoces > Pseudopodoces humilis. The sequence goes on along the minus strand of NC_142211.1, from coordinate 1,201,585 downwards.
CGGCCAATTCCAAAAAATATCTCTCCAAAACGTTCACAATTCATTCTAAATCCCACTGACAGATGGGGCCTCTGGACCAAATTCCTCCCTGAGGCACCCTATGAGCCTTGAGAATTAGAAATCCTAGGCTCAGTGAGAATGGATTTTTGTATAATATTCAGTTTTCCCATGCCAAAACAAAACAAAGACAAAATTACAGATGTCACTCCAAATCATGCTTTATACAAAGAGGTGACATCTTGGTGCAATGTTACCTCAGTCCTAGTCACACCACTGTTAGAGATGGTCTGAAGATTCCCTCATCTGTCTCACAACCATCTCAAGGACAGAGACTGAGACCCTGAATATCACAAGGGACTTGGTTTGGGGGTTTGGGCCTAGCTGAGGTGGATGTTTGCTAAGTGATTGTTTGCAGGTGGTTGCACGGTACACTGCCCTGGTTCCTGCTGGTGAGCAGAGGCTTGTGCGTGGTAACCTGCATAACCGATTTTCCACTACACATTGCCCATGTTCCTGCTGGTGAGCAAAGACTTGCAAGACGTGGTTTGCTCTGTACCCTTGTATTTGTCTTGGTTTAGGGTAAATTTGGGAGAAAACTTCTAATGCCCCGCCCCCCCTGGGAAGCAAACTCAGGTGGCCCCTTTCTCTCACCCCCTAACCAGTTCGGGGAGAGATTTTTCTGAGAGAAGTGGAAAAAAACTGTTTATTTAACAGGCACAGCACTACCCAGCACAAGAATGAACAATATCAAATTACAAAACCAAAGAGATCCTCCCTTAGCCCCTCGAAGTAATCCACGCTAGCTCTGTCGATGGAGAGGTTCAGGGAGATCCTTCATGACCAAGAAAAAGACCAAAAGGTGCTGCTTCTCCCTCCGGGTAACGGAGGATGTTTATTCTGGCTGGATTCCAGAGGAGAGAAGAGACCGGGTTTCTCCTTCCCGGGCTTTTTCAAACCTCGGGAGAGGGGCGGGGGGACATATAACACCAACCAATGGGATAACGTTTCAGGGACAGGGAGGGGAAAAACATGTCACAGCTGCAGGGAGGGTTTACACAGAAACCAGGTAACTCCCAGAAATATGCACCACCACACAAAACCTCTCGCTGCTCTGAAGAGATGACAAAATTCAGAGGGTCTCTTTCCTGTGGATGTTTGCTCTGTTATCAATCCCTCTGGCGCTGGGAAATGCAGCTGCCCAGGCTAGGCTCCCAGTAGTCCACGGGTGCAAGCTCCCGGTGCTCCCCCGAGTCCCTAGTCTAATACAGGTTCGATCCATTTTAAAGAAAAGGGAAAGAAAACAGTTCAGGAAGACCTCTCTGCTTCCACTAGTTGGAAAGTCAAGGCGATCTGTGTCTTGTTGTTTGTCTGTGCTGTAGTCAAAACCCCATCCCGGGATGTGGGGGGAGCAAGTACAGTTTCTGATAACAGACTCGGTGCTTCTTTTCCACTCACTTTTACTCTTAGATGAAGTTTTAAGACTACAAAACCTATGTCTGGGTTAGGTGGATGAATGGGGATAAAATTTACATCATGATCAACCCTGGACAACCCTACACCTGCCCCCCGCTCAATGTAATTCATCACAATGATCATCAATCTCCTCTGTTTTTGGCCCTGTGCCACTCGCTTTGCAAAAGACTATAAAATTACACCCCAAACTTACCTTCCTTTGAGATCTCCCCAACGGACAGAAGACTCTGCGTCAGTGGACGGCTGAGTGGACTTCGACATTGGTAGCTATAACCCCTTACTCTCTTTTTCTTATGTTTTGCTTTCTCCTCTTTTCCCTCTATTGCATATTAGTGCTGATGAGCACTCAATAAAGAGTGTTTTGCTGTTTAAGTCCTTGGTTTGCTGATAATCTTCTGTACTCTAAGACCGACTAAAAGAACCACATTATGAACCCACCTTGCGGATCATGACAACTACCCAACCATGTTCCATTGCAATTGCCAAAAGGGAATTTTCTCATTTGTGGAGACAGAATTTGGCCTGCCATTCCATCAAACGTTAACGGTGGTCCATGCATTATTGGAAAACTCTCTCTGCTGACACCTAATGTAAAAATTATAAAAGAGCAAAGACACAGAGGGAAGCAGTTTGTCGATCAGTATGCACCTGATTGTGATGATGATTTTACTCATGGAATTTTGGACGGACATTCATTGCAGCTCTCCTTTCGCCTAAAGTAGCTTCAGCAGAAGCCTTGAAGCAATTGGACAGATTAGGCTGCTTGTTAAGCAAGCAATCTCATTCCACGTCTCTCACTTTGAGTGATTTGTTAAATGATGTTCAAAGCGTGAGACATGCTACTCTGCGAAACAGAGCAGCAATTGATTTTCTCTTGCTAACGCATGGACATGGGTGTGAAGAATTTTGAAGGAATGGCCAAACTTGGAGTTGAAAAGGGGTCATGGTGGGACGGTCTGTTTGGATGGTTGAGCTTTGCACCATCATGGAGGGAACTTACAAGGATAGGTATATGTAGTGGTTTAGATTTGCTAATTTCGTTTTCCCAGCCAATGCACCAAATAAATGTCGTGGTTTTAAAGCAGCAACTAAAAAAAAATCACTAGAATACTTACTTATTTCTTGCTGTGAGATGTGGATTAGAACAAGAGCAAAACGGGCTTAAAACTTAAAAGGAATAAAGAAAGTTTATTAACAAACTACAAGAATAACAAAACCAGAATAAAAATTCCAGAAAACCCCTTTTTTACCCTATCTACCCAACCATTCTCTTGTTTACATGACAACATAGAGACAAAAAAACTTTGGAACTCTGGTGTTTAAAACAGTCCCAATTCTTGCTAGAGTCTTTTTATCAGTCTTTATAGAGAAACATAAGTCTTCTTCTGCTAATCTATGGAGTTTTTCACAAGAAAACTATTTCTGTTATAGCTTTCTATTTTTCTGATGCCAGCTGCCCAGAAAAATCTGCCATCAGATTTTCTCCTCCTATTTCACATCACTCTCAGGTGTTGTCTTAGTTTAGGGCAAATTAGGGAGGAAAACTCTAAATGGGGATTTCTTCAGGGAAATGCCCCCTCCCCACTAACTGATCCGGGAAAGGAAAAAAAAAAAAATTCTTGGAGAGAAGTGGAAAAAGCTGTTTATTTAACAGAAATTGAATAATATTAAATAATAAAACCTCTCTCTGTTAGATGGGATGGCAAGTTTAGGAAGAAAAGTCTTTTTCATGTGGTGTAGCTCGGCTCGCTCAGGTTCTTTATCAGTCCTTTCGGCGCTGGAAAGTGCCGAGGCCCAGGCCCCGGTGGGCCAAAGGCGTGAGCTCCCGGGGTTTGGCTGCGTGTTTAGTCCAGAGCAGGTTTGCACAGATCTAAGAAAAGGAAAAAAAACAAAGGTTCAGGGAACTCTTCTGCCTCAGCTAGCTAAAACTAACTAAAAGCCAGAGAGAAGCTCTGTCTCGCTGTCTGTCTGTGCTGCAGACACCACAGTCCAGGAGCAAGATGTGTGGGAGTGATGTTTTTCTTTAACACAAACTGTGCGCTTCTTCTTCCTCTTCTCTTGCTCTCAAATCCAGTCTTAAAGGTGCAGAACTTAATATATAACATAAACCAGACGATTGGGGATACCAGTATCATAAAGTCACCCCAGGACATTTCACTCCTTATCTCTATATCGTCAACTTATTATTAAAATTAATATATATATATTTTAACACTACAACACATACATTATATACAGACAAGGGCATTCATTCATGATTTTCATCTAACTATCAGATCTCCCTGAGGTACACATTGTGTTGTTTTATCTTTCTGTATTATCTACTATGTGTAACCCGGTCCCTGAGCAAAAACAACCCTACGAATGGGTTTGTCTGTACTCGAAGTAAAATTGATCTAAACTGGTTTTCTTAACAAACTTCTGAGATGTACTGTTGGGATTTTGTCTCTGTTTACTAATGACAGGGGCTCGGATTGGGCTGGGCCTCCTCGGTTGGTGGAACTTCGGGTGTTAACTATCTAGGTGGCTTTTGCTAGATGCTGCTCTCAGTTTTTGAAAAATCTCTCACCTAACGCTTTTAAGGTAGTCTTTAACAGTCTATTGTACTTCTCTACTTTTCCCGCAGCAGGTGCATGGTAGGGGATATGGTACACTCACTCAATGCCATGTTCTTTAGCCCAGGTGTTTATAAGGTTATTCTTGAAATGAGTCTCATTGTCTGACTCAATCTTCTCAGGGGTGCCATGCCTCTAAAGGACTTGTTTTTTAAGTCTCAGGATGGTGTTCTGGGCAGTGGCATGAGGCACAGGGTAGGTTTTTAACTATCTAGTGGTGGCTTTTACTATCGTGAGCACGTAGCGCTTGCCTTGGCGGGTTTGGGGCAGTGTGATGTAGTCAGTTTGCCAGGCTTCTCCATACTTATATTTGGACTACCGCCTACCGTACCATAGCGGCTTCAACCGCTTGGCCTGCTTGATCGTGGCACACGTCTCACAGTCATGGATAACCTGGGAAATACTGTCCATGGTTAGATCCACCCCTCGGTCTCGTGCCCACTTATAGGTGGCATCTCTCCCCTGATGGCCTGAGGCATTATGGGCCCATCGAGCTAGGAACAACTCTCCCTTGTGTTGCCAATCTAAGTCTATCTCTGACACCTCTATCTTTGCAGCCTAATCCACCTGCTCATTGTTTCGGTGCTCTTCATTAGCCCTACTCTTGGGGACATGGGCATCTACATGACGGACCTTCACAGACAGTTTCTCTACCCTGGTGGCGATGACTTTCTACTCATCAGCAGCTCAGATTGGCTTTCCTTTGCGTTGCCAGTTGGCCTTTTTCCACCTTTCCATCTATCTCCACAGAGCATTGGCTACCATCCATGAATCAGTGTAGAGGTAGAGTTTTGGCCACTTCTCTCTTTCAGCAATGTCCAGGGCCAGTTGAACAGCTTTGAGTTCAGCAAGTTGGCTTGATCTACCTTCTCCTTCAGTGGCCTCTGCGACCTGTTGTGTGGGGCTCCATACGGCTGCTTTCTACTTCTGGTTCATCTTTACAATGCGACAGGAACTATCAGTGAACAGAGCGTAGCGTGTTTCTTCTGCTGGCAGTTGGTTGTATGGTGGAGCTTCTTCAGCTCGTGTCACTTGTTCCTGCTCCTATTCATCAGTGAGACTAAAGTTTTCACTTTCCGGCCAGTTTGTAATTATCTCCAAAATCCCAGGACGATTTGGGTTTTTAATACGGGCGCCCTGCGTGATGAGGGCGATCTACTTGCTCTATGTAGCATCGGTGGCGTGGTGGGTAGAGGGAACTTTTGCTTTGAACATCCACCCCAGCACTGGTAGTCGTGGTGCCAGGAGGAGTTGTGCTTCTGTGCCAATCACTTCTGAGGCGGCTTGAACTCCTTCATAGGCAGCTAAGATTTCCTTCTCTGTGGGAGTGTAGTTGGCTTCGGACCTTCTGTAGCTTCGGCTCCAGAATCCCAGTGGTCGGCCTTGAGTCTCCCCAGGCACTTTCTGCTAAAGGCTCAAGGACAGACCATGGCTCCCAGCTGCAGAGTAGAGCACGTTCTTCACGTCTGGTCCTGTTATGACTGGGCCAAGGGCTACTGCATGAGCTATCTCTTGCTTGATCTGAGCAAAGGCTTGTTGTTGTTCAGGGCCCCACTGGAAAGTGTTCTTTTTGCGGGTGACCAGGTAAAGAGGGCTCACAATCTGACTGTACTCAGGAATGTGCATCCTCCAAAAACTTATGGCACATAGGAAAGCTTGCGTTTCCTTCTTGTTGGCTCGTGGAGACATTGCTGTGATCTTGTTGATGACATCAGTAGGGATCTGACACTGTCTATCTTGCCACTTTACTCCCAGGAACTGGATCTCACGAGCTGGTCTTTTAACTTTGCTCTTCTTGATGGCAAAACCGGCTTTCAGGAGAACCTGGATGATTTTCTCTCTTTTCTCAAAGACCTCTTCAGCCATCTTTCTCTAAACAGTGATGTCATTAATGTACTGCAGATGTTCTGGAGCCTCACCCTTTTCTAGGGCAGCTTTGATCAGTCTATGGCAGATGGTGGGACTGTACTTCCACCCCTGGGGCAGTCGGTTCCAGGTGTACTGCACTCCTCTTTACGTGAAGGCAAACTGAGGCCTGCATTCTGCTGCCAGGGGAATGGAGAAAAATGCATTGGCAATGTCAATAGTGGCATACCACTTCGCTGCCTTGGACTCCAGCTCATACTGGAACTTCAGCATGTCGGGCACAGCAGCGCTCAGACGTGGAGTCACTTCATTCAATGCACGATAGTCCACAGTCAATCTCCATTCTCCTTCAGATTTACGCACAGGCCAGATGGGGCTGTTGAAGGGTGAGTGGGTTTTGCTGACCACCCCTTTGCTCTCTAGTTCTCGGATCATCTTGTGGATGGGGATCACAGCATCTCGAGTTGTTTTATATTGTCGGCGGTGCACTGTCGAGGTGGCAATTGGCACTCGCTGTTCTTCTACTTTTAGGAGTCTTACTGCAGATGGGTTCTCTGACAGTCCAGGCAAAGTGTTTAAATGCTTGATGCTCTCTGTCTTTATAGCTGCTATCAAAACAGGCTTAAAACTTAAAAGGAATAAAGACAGTTTATTAACAAACTACAAGAAAAAGAACACTAGAATAAACTTCCAGAAAACCCTTTTATCTCTCACTACTTGACCATTTCTTTGTACACATGACAACATAGAAACAAACAACTTTAGAACTTTGGTGGTTAAAAACAGTCCTAATTCTTGCTACAGTGTTTTCATCAGTCTTTGTAGAGAAACAGAAGTCTCTTTCTGTTAACCTATGGAGTTTTTCACAAGAAAACTATTGTTGGTATAGTTTCTTATTGCTCTGATGTCAGCTGCCCGGAAATCTGTCATCAGTTCTTCTCCCATTTCACACCGCTCTGAGGTGTGTATGGGCTATGAGTTTAGGGATGTCATTTTAAGGATGAGTTATTCGAAGGCAAAAGTCTTTTTCATCTTTCTCTGTGAGCTTTCCTGGAAAAAACAGTTTTCTTTTTGCCCCCCAAGGCTTTAAAATCTTCACTCTACCCAGTTCCAGCAACTCACAGTATCACAAGTACTCTCTTTTTCCTCAGAAGTCCACACTTTGAACACTCTATTCCTCCCAGTACTCTGTTATGAATTAAAGGAGTCTTTTTAAACTACTATTGTCCATCTCCATAGCTTTAACAAAAAGATATTTCAGCTGTAAGCATCTTCCTATTCTCTCTTTCTTATTTAAAACTTAACTCTTTTCCTCACTGTTTTTAGTAGTTCTATGATGTCTTCTTCATGTTGATTGTCTCTCTGTCTTTCTGAGAAAAAGAGTAATCTGTACATTTTATCCAAGTAGTAAAAGAATTAAGAGCTTTAGAAAAGCTGCAAGAGTTCATGGTGTCAAGTTTCAGTCCAGCAACAGCAGTAACTGAGCAGCTCTGCTTTCTTTTCCTCCCCCCCCCCCCACCCCTTCGTCCTCTGTGGCCTTATCCGGCTGGGGGGGGGGGGGAAAGAAGAAGATACGACAGGACCTTGTTACCTTCTCAAAAACCGAAAACAAAAGAGAACAAGAGAGCTCTGACTGTACTTCTTAAGAGAGTGTTCACAAGTTAAATTCACTTTTTAATAGTCAAACCTGCTGTCAATTTTAGAAATGACTGATAATTAGTCAAGAGAAAAAACTCCCATCAGCCACCAGCAGTTTCAACTTCCTTAGCTCTCAAAACCACCTTAAAAGTAAAGCTACCCCATGACAGGTGTGTTATGGGTCAATGAGTCTAGGGATATAATTTTTAAGGATGAGTTATTCAAAGGTAAAAGTTCTTTTCATTTGTCTCTGTGAGCCTTTCTGGAAACAGAAGTTTTCTCTTTGCTTCTCGGCCTCAAATCTTCAACTATTACTTCTCCCCACTCTGTTCCAGCACCTCACTGTATCATAATTACTCCACTTTTTGCTCAAAATCCACACTTTGAACACTCTATTCCTCCCAATATACTCTGTCATGAATTAAAGGAGTTTTCTCAGAACACTATTGTCCATTTCTACAGCTTTAACAGAAAAATATTTCAGCTTAATTAAAGCATCTCCTTATTCTCTACCTCTCCTGAAGCTTAGTTCTTTTCTTTATTGTCTCTGATAGTTTATAAAATCTCTTTACATGTTGATTACTCTCTTTTTCTTTCTCTGGAAAAAAGAATTAATCTGCAAGTCTCATCTAGGTAATGAAAGTGTTAAAATCTTGCCCAGGCTTTGTAGATGGTTCTGTGACCTCTGCCGGAGCAGTGGCTGGAGCTGTCTGCAATGGAAGATTTTTCATAGCTGCTCTGGAGAGTGTGGTCGCTGTCTCAGCCCGCCGCGGGTTAAGAGCTTTTTTTCTTTCTTTACTCGGCAGTCTCTGGTGAATTCAGTCACAGCAAAAACTGCAGCCAAGCCAGGGACCGGCCTGGCCCAGCCAGAGCCTGAAGAGAAGCCCTGCAGGCCCCATCTCCCGGCTGGGAGCTGCGGCAGGCCCAGCCCAGCCCCTGCCCGGGACGCATGGCCCGCGCAGGGGACGGGAAGCCAGCTAAAGCTCTGTTACCTTTCACAGCCAGGAAACAAAGAGAACAAGAGAACTCTGGCTTTACATCTTAAGGTGGTGTTCACAAGTTGATCTCACTTTTCAATGGTTAAAACCCCCGCCAATTCTCACAAATGACTGATAATTGGTCAGGAGAAAAGACTCCCATCAGCCTCCAGCGGCTTCAACTTCCTTAGCTCCCAAAGCTATCTTAAAGGTAAAGTTACCCCATGACAGGATATTCATATTGATTGTCACCATAATCCTCCTGGTTTTTGTACCCTGTCTACTTCAATGGGCCCAACGGATAATAGACAGGGCTGCTAAAGAAGTGTTCTTGGTTCAAACAGGAGGTGGAGCTGCTGGGGTCAGAGGCATAGAAAATAGGCCCTTATCTGTGGTGCCTGGCTCTGACACCCAAGAAAGCACTGAGCTTAGCCTAAAACCACGGAGACAGCTTTTAATGTTAAAGAAAGAAACTAATGATGTAAATGTGTAAGTTAGAGTTTTCTTAAGTCACAGGGTGAGAAATTTAGAGTTTAGGGTTTAAGATATTTAGTGAATTAGACACAACATGGAGGATTTAGAGCATTGTCCTTTTCTCCTTCTTCATCTTCTTCTTCTAAGGGTTTTTGGGTAATAATGAATGACTGGTAAAGAATTCCACAGTGCAGCACACAGGTGTCAGGTCATTGGGTCACTAAGAAAAATAATTTACTTGACATTTTATTATGGGACAAATAGACATATAGAAGACCTTGGAGAGATTCTTCATAAGCCATTTTGCACCTCTCTATCTTAGTGTATATAGCTCCTTGTACTCTGTATATATGTAATATAGATAAGGAAAGAATAAGCAACTAAGCCTGAACATGACAAAACAGTCTCTCTCTCATCAATCTCAGTCCTGGGGAAAAAGATCCCAACCACCAGTGTCACCGTGACAACTCAGATATTCCCCCTCGAAAATCCGGGATGGGATCCAAATATACAGGAACATATGGCAAGGTTAAAACAATATCAAAGCCTTGTGGTATATGGATTAAAACATGGTGTCCCTAAAGCTATAAATTGATCAAAGATTTATGAAGTGTCCTGGGGTGACTTTATGATACTGGTATTCCCAATTGCCTGCTTTATATAAAGTTCTGTACCTTTAAGATTAGCTTTGGGAGCTAATGAAGTTGACACAGTTGGAGGCTGATGGGAGGTTTTTCTCCTGACCAATAACTAACCATTTCTGAGAACTGACAGTGGTTTTGACCATTGAAAAGTGAGATCAACCTGTGAACACCTACCTTAAGATGTAAGCCTGGGAAGTTCTTGCTCTCTTTGGTTTCCGGCTTCTCAAGAGGTAACAGGGCTCTGGCTCAGCCTCCTCCCCCCACCAGGCCGGACAAGACGACCAAGTGTGTGGGTGGGGAGAAAAGCAGAGCCGGCCAGCCTGACTTGGTTGCAGTTTCTGCCACTGAACTGAAACCTGACACCATGAACATCGGCAGCTTGAGCAAGATTTTAACTCTTTTACTACCTAGATAAGACATGCAGATTAATCCTTTTTGTTTTCCAGAGACAGGGGAAGAGAGAGAGGGAGTGATCAACATGTAAGGAGACACCATAAAACCATCAAAGGCAGTGAAGAAAGGAATTAAGTTTAGAGGGGGAAGAGAAAATAAGGAGATGCTTTAATAAGCTGAAATATTTTTCTGTTAAAGCTATGGAGATGGACAGTAGTGTTCAGAAAAAAAAAAACCTCCTTTAATTCAAGACAGAGTATACTGGGAAGAATGAAGTGTTTCAAAGTGTGGATTTTGAGCAAATGGTGAAGTGGTTGTGATCCTGTGAGATGCTGGAACAGAGGGGGAGAAGTAAAAGTTGAAGATTTGTGGTCTTTAAGAGGCAAAGAGAAAACTTCTGCTTCCAGAGAGGCTCACAAAAACCGATGAAGAGAATTTTGCTTTTGAATAACTCATCCTTAAAAATGACATCCCAAGACTCATTTGACCCATAACACCTCAGAGTGATGTGAAATGGGAGGAGAGAACTGGTGGCAGAATTTCCGGGCAGCTGGCATCAGAGAAATAGAAAGCTATGAAGAAGATAGTTTTCTTGTGAAAAACTCCATAGATTAGCAGAAGATTTCTTTTTCTCTACAAAGACTGATGAAAGGACTATAGCAAGAATTGGGACTGTTTTAACCACCAAAGTTTTTTTGTCTCTATGTTGTCATGCAAAAAAGGGTGTCTTGGTTTTAGAAGACAGGTGTCTGCTAGGGAGGGCAGGAGACTCCCTTGGAATGAAAGAATGTAGACCCCCTCCCTCCGAATTATTATAATTTTGAAATCAAGGGGCTCTCAGGCAGAGATCTGGGGATAGGAATAACAGTTCTTTACTAATATTTATAACAAGGCAAACAAAAAACAATAACTACAGCATTAGCAAGAAAACAGAACCAGGGACCCCGTGACAGCTTTCTCGGCTGAGATGGGAAGGGATGGAGGAGAGGCTTTGCTTCACAAACCCCCTCGGGAGGGCAGTCTCGGTGCTCCTGCAGGGCTCTGAGGAATACTCAGCTGGAACAGCAGGGATGAGCTGAGATCCCGGGCCAGTGGCTGAGGTGTATCAGCAGGTCCGCGGCGGTGGCTGGAACTGCCACATGTCCCGGCAGGGCAGGGAGTGCGAGGCCACCAACCAAGAAGGAAGAAGGAGAAGAAGGACTTGGGAGAAGGCGAGGTTCCTGCCGGCCAGCAACGATGTAAGCTGGGCCATCCAAGAGTGACGGGAGCGGATCCGTGCTCAGTTATTGGGACTCTGGTATTTTGGCAGGATGGGAGCTGCTGCATCAGCAGTAGAAAAGGTGGCTGTACAGAGCCTGCTCCAGCTAGCTAAGCAGACTGAAACTAAGCTGATGGAGGGAGACTTTATGGCACTCTTATGTTGGTGCCGGTGGAGAGAACTTAAAGGAGCCAGATCAGTTTAGTACAGAAGCATGGGACCATATTGGTACCGAATTGTGGGACTCTGTTACTGTTGAAAACAAAGAGGCGCTGTCGTTCTATTAGGAACGGCTGGGAAGAACGACACAGACTCTCAAGGGAGTCAATCAGGAGAATATCTCGTAGTTTACTACTTCAGGCTTGTTTTATAGACTAGTTCGTGGAAAGTACAGAAAGGAAACTCTTATTGGTTAGCAAACCACTACATCACCATCATTGGTCAGTGGTGCACACCACCTCCTGACTTTCTCTTGCAAAGAAAACAAGGGACAGACAAACAGCACCTGGCACGGCTGTTTTCTGTCTGAGGATTGTTTTCAAATCCTCCCATGAATTTCCCAGGCTAGCTCTCAGGCAGGACCGAGCCACGTGGCCTGCAATAACCACAGGCACTCTGGTTCAGATTTAGCATCCATAAGGCGCGGCAGCTGGCTCCTGTCTGGTGGACAGTAAAAATGATGATAGAAAACATGCAAGGAGAAGCAAAAGTCAGTGCAGCAGTGAAGAGGGCAGTAAATCATGCTTCCAAGACAGAGCTTAAAGGAGAGAAAAAGCTTTCACTCCCTGATTTGCCAGCACCCCCTGTTGCATTCCCTGTCTCCCAGCTCAAAAAAGAATTTTGGGGAGGAAATGAATTAGATCCCGGTCCCTGGGAGCCCCCTGCTGAGGCATCAGCACCTCCTCTACCATATGCAGATAGCAGACAGAAGACCCCAGAGAGTGTGCCTCTCCCTATGGAGATAGAAGCAAGCGAAATTGGTAATCATGCTCCCTCAGACACTGCTCAATATCCCAACCTCCGTGATGCCATCTCTTGGGAGGTGCTGGAAGAACAAAAGGAAAAAATGACAAAGTTATTAGAAGAGATGCTAAGACTTGATAAGGGGTCCTCAAAGCGAGCAGTTAAAGAAGCATATAAAAAAGCTCATGAGGCCATTGTTGAAAGGCTAAGGTCAGTAGAGGAGCAGTTTTGTGGACCCCCAAGTAATGCTGATAAACCTAACACTGACCACTGTTCTGAGGCATCTCCTGAGCAAGGGAGAGACCGGGGGTGAATACACAGATGGGTAAAACATTGTCTTATGGACAGAGAAATGTCCATCAAGGAAGCAGAAAATTACCTACGATTTAAATTTAGGGCCGTGGGAGTTCTGTTAGAAAGTAAAAAGAGTGAAAGCCCACTGGGAAAAACATGGCATTGACTTGGAGTCGAAACAGATGATAGACAATAATGAGGAGACAAGAGCCACTGGGTGGTTCCCCACCTGGCTAACAGGGATAAGTGATGACCAAAGAACCCCCGTTAAACAGATCGCTTCCCACTGGCTCACCTCCTGTGGACAATCCACCCTTGAAAGATCCTGATTACAACCAAGGTCGAAGGTGGAAAGGAGTAATTGAAAATGCTGTGATTGAAGGGGTAATGCTCCCAGTAAGTATCACAGCTATGCCAATATATACGACTGGGGGTCAACGACAGTGGCAACCCTTTGATTGGAAAACTGTCAGTCACCTGCGGCAGACTGTAATTGATTATGGTTATGATAACAAACAAGTCATGACCCTTGTATCATCCTTTTTTAACAATCAGATATTAGTTCCAGCTGATATTCGGGCTTTGATGGAGTTAGTTTTGCCTCCAATTGCATTTATGATGCTTAAAGACAAGTGGAGAGAAAAACTGGAATTAGCTCAATTGAATAATGTTCAACTTGCTCCTGGTGACCCATTGTGGTTATCTACGCTTGATCAGCTCTTAGGGACTGGATCATACCTTGACGGCGCTGCTCAAGCTGCTCTTCACCCATGAATTACACAGCAATCACAGGCTCTTGCACTGGCAGCATTACAAGAACTTCCCCAAATAGGAAAACCTGTTCTCCCCTAAACCAAGGTAGTGCAAGGTCCTACTGAGTCTTTTATGTCCTTTGTGGACCTCCTCAAAGAAGCTCTAGAGAGTGCACCGAACCTGGATCAAGATGCAAAAGCAGCGGTTGGCAAGGACTTAGCTTTTAAATATGCCAAGTCTAAGTGTCAACAAATAATTGTGTCACTTGCAGAAGGAGCTTCCCTGGATAAAATGGTCAAAGCTTGCTCTTGATTGCCACGGTGTCTTGGTTTTAGAAGACAGGTGTCTGCTAGGGAGGGCAGGAGCCTCCCTTGGAATGAAAGAATGTAGACCCCCTCCCTCCAAATTATTATAATTCTGAAATCAAGGGGCTTTCAGGCAGAGATCTGGGGATAGGAATAACAGTTCTTTACTAGTATAACCAGGCAAACAGACAACAATAACTACAGCATTAGCAAGAAAACACAACCAGGGACCCCGTGACAGCCTTCTCGGCTGAGACGGGATGGAGGAGAGGCTTTGCTTTACAAACCCCCTCGGGCAGGCAGTCCTGGTGCTCCTGCAGGGCTCTGAGGAACAGTCGGCTGGAACAGCAGGGATGAGCTGAGATCCTGGGCTGGTGGCTGAGGTGTATCAGCAGCTCCGCGGCGGTGCCTGGCACTGCCGCACGTCTGTCTTAGTTTAGGGCAAATTAGGAAGGAAAACTCCAAATGGGGATTTCCCCAGGGAAATGCCCCTCCCCACTAACTGGTCCAGGAAAAGAAAAAATTCCTTAGAGAGAAGTGGAAAAAGCTGTTTATTTAACAGAAATTGAGTAATATTAAATAATAAAACCTCTTGCTGTTCGATGGGATGGCAAATCTAGGAGGAAAAAAAGTCCTTTTCATGTGGTGTAGCTCGGCTCACTCAGGTTCTTATCAGTCCCTCCGGCGCTGGAAAGTGCTGAGGCCCAGGCCCCGGTGGGCCACAGGCATGAGCTCCTGGGGTTTGGCTGGGTGTTCAGTCCAGAGCAGGCTTGCACAGATCCAAGAAAATTGGGAAAAAAACAAACAAAGGTCCAGGGAACTCCTCTGCCTCAGCTAGCTAGAACTAACTAAAAGCCAGAGAGAAGCTCTGTCCCGCTGTCTGTCCGTGCTGCAGACACCACAGTCCAGGAGCGGGACGTGTGGGAGTGATGTTTTTCCTTAACACAAACTGCGCGCTTCTTCTTCCCCCTCTCTTGCTCTCAAAGCCAGTCTTAAAGGTGCAGAACTTAATATATAATATAAACCAGACGATTGGGGATACCAGTATCATAAAGTCACCCCAGGACATTCCACCCCTTATCCCCATATTGTCAACTTATTATCAAAATTAATATATATATATTTTAACCCTACAACACATACATTATATACAGACAAGGGCATTTATTCATGATCTTCACCCAACCATCAGATCTCCCTGAGGGACACATTGTGTTGTTCCATCTTTACGCATTATCCACCATGTGCAACCCGGTCCTTGAGCAAAAACAACTACACGAATGGGTTTGTCTGTACTTGAAGTAGAATTGATCCAAACTGTCTTTCCTAACAAACCTCTGAGATGTACTGCTGGGACTTTGTCTCCGTCTACTTTATGCACGGGCTCGGATTGGGCTGGGCCTGCTCGATTGGTGGAACCTCAGGTATTAACTATCCAGGTGGCCTTTGCTAGATGCTGCTCCCAATTTTTGAAAGATCCCCCACCCAACGCTTTCAAGGTAGTCTTTAACAGTCCACTGTACCTCTCCACTTTTCCCGCAGCAGGTGCATGGTAGGGGATATGGTACACCCACTCAATGCCATGTTCTTTAGCCCAGCTGTTTATAAGGTTATTCTTGAAATGAGTCCCATTGTCTGACTCAATCCTCTCAGGGGTGCCATGCCTCCAAAGGACCTGCTTTTCAAGTCCCAGGATGGTGTTCAGGGCAGTGGCATGAGGCACAGGGTAGGTTTCCAACCATCCAGTGGTGGCTTCTACCATTGTGAGCACGTACCGCTTGCTTTGGCGGGTTTGGGGCAGTGTGATGTAGTCAATCTGCCAGGCTTCCCCATACCTATATTTGGACCACCGCCCACTGTACCATAGCGGCTTCAACCTCTTGGCCTGCTTGATCGTGGCACACGTCTCACAATCATGGATAACCTGGGAAATACTGTCCATGGTTAGATCCACCCCTCGGTCTCGTGCCCACTTATAGGTGGCATCTCTCCCCTGATGGCCTGAGGCATTATGGGCCCATCGAGCTAGGAACAACTCTCCCTTGTGTTGCCAATCTAAGTCTATCTTTGACACCTCTATCTTTGCAGCCTCATCCACCTGCTCATTGTTTCGGTGCTCTTCATTAGCCCTACTCTTGGGGACATGGGCATCTACATGACGGACCCTCACAGACAGTTTCTCTACCCTGGTGGCGATGTCCTTCCACTCATCAGCAGCCCAGACTGGCTTTCCTCTGCGTTGCCAGTTGGCCCTTTTCCACCTTTCCAGCCATCCCCACAGAGCATTGGCTACCATCCATGAATCAGTGTAGAGGTAGAGTTTTGGCCACTTCTCTCTTTCAGCAATGTCCAGGGCCAGTTGAACAGCTTTGAGTTCAGCAAGTTGGCTTGATCCACCTTCTCCTTCAGTGGCTTCTGCAACCTGTCGTGTGGGGCTCCATACGGCTGCTTTCCACTTCCGGTTCATCCCTACGACGCGACAGGAACCATCAGTAAACAGAGCATAGCGTGTTTCTTCTGCTGGCAGTTGGTTGTACGGTGGAGCTTCTTCAGCTCGTGTCACTTGTTCCTGCTCCTATTCATCAGTGAGACTAAAGTTTTCACTTTCCGGCCAGTTTGTAATTATCTCCAAAATCCCAGGACGATTTGGGTTTTTAATACGGGCGCCCTGCGTGATGAGGGCGATCTACTTGCTCTATGTAGCATCGGTGGCGTGGTGGGTAGAGGGAACTTTTGCTTTGAACATCCACCCCAGCACTGGTAGTCGTGGTGCCAGGAGGAGTTGTGCTTCTGTGCCAATCACTTCTGAGGCGGCTTGAACTCCTTCATAGGCAGCTAAGATTTCCTTCTCTGTGGGAGTGTAGTTGGCTTCGGACCTTCTGTAGCTTCGGCTCCAGAATCCCAGTGGTCGGCCTTGAGTCTCCCCAGGCACTTTCTGCTAAAGGCTCAAGGACAGACCATGGCTCCCAGCTGCAGAGTAGAGCACGTTCTTCACGTCTGGTCCTGTTCTGACTGGGCCAAGGGCTACTGCATGGGCGATCTCCTGTTTGATCTGAGCAAAGGCTTGTTGTTGTTCAGGGCCCCACTGGAAAGTGTTCTTTTTGCGGGTGACCAGGTAAAGAGGGCTCACAATCTGGCTGTACTCAGGAATGTGCATCCTCCAAAAACCTATGGCACCTAGGAAAGCTTGTGTTTCCTTCTTGTTGGCTGGTGGAGACATTGCTGTGATCTTGTTGATGACATCAGTAGGAATCTGACGCCGTCCATCTTGCTACTTTACCCCCAGGAACTGAATTTCACGAGCTGGTCTTTTAACTTTGCTCTTCTTGATG